>NC_043761.1:14941330-15093665 GCF_902148845.1 Salarias fasciatus | reverse complement strand
CTTCAATACCCCCACTGTCACAATGCCTTAAGGAGTATAATGCAGCCTCTGGCTACAAATTAAATGATAGTAAAAGTGACATTATCCCATTAAAAAAATCAAAGACAGGAACATCTGAACGTGGAGAAGACGAAGGAGATTGTTGTGGACTTCAGGAGAGAGCATTCCCAGCATGCTCCACTGACCATCAACGGTGCTGCTGTGGAGAGAGTGAGCAGCACCAAGTTTCTGGGTGTGCACATCTCTGAGGATCTTTCCTGGAACACCAACACCACATCACTGGCTAAAACAGCTCAATGGCGGCTCTACTTCCTCCGTAGACTGAGAAGAGCGAGAGCCCCGACCCCCATCATGACCACCTTTTACAGAGGCACTGTAGAGAGCATCCTGACCAGCTGCATCACGGTGTGGTACGGCGCCTGCACCGTGTCCTGCTGCAAGACCCTGCAGCGCATTGTGAGAGCAGCCGAGAAGATCATTGGTGTCTCTCTCCCCTCCCTCTCCTCTATTTACAACACCCGCCTCACCCGCACAGCCACCAGGATCGCAGGTGACCCCACTCACCCTGCCCACAGCCTCTTCAGCCTGCTTCCGTCGGCTAGGAGACTGCGGAGCCTCCGGGCCAGAACCAGCAGACTCAAGGACAGCTTTTTCCACTAGGCAGTCAGGAAGCTAAACTCCCTCCCTGCTCTGCCCCCACTCCCTGTCTCTGCCCCCCGCCACTGACCTCAGGCCTGAACTTTTCTGTGTTTTACTGTGTTATTAGTAAATTATTTTATTTATTTGTTTGTTGCACCGTGGGTCCGAGAGGACTGTAATTTCATTTGTGCTGTATGTGTTTATGTATGGCATATTTGACAAATAAACTGACTTTGACTTTGACTTTGACTTTGACTGATCTGATCTCTCACTGACCCACTTAAATGGAATACTAATCTGAAGTACCTGGGTATAAATACTGGCATTACGAAGGATCTACTGTTTAAATACAACTTAAAAAAGCTACTTGAACAAACAAGATGCGATTTTAAAAGATGGATTGATCTTCCATCCCTAACTGCTTTATAGGTGCCATACTCCAAAGGTGGATTAAATCTTCCAAATCATAGTAATTATTATTTTGCCTCCTTTCGACCACTTTTGATTTGGTTTCGTGCAGAAAGGAGCGAGGTGAGATGGGCATCAACAGAGCATCATGAGATGAGGAATACTCCTCTAAAAATGATCCAGTTTTTAGGTATTAAGAAAAATGTGACTCCTCCTCGACTTAGATATTTCATTCCTTAAGAAGACCCCGCTTTGGGGTAACCCAAATATGTCAAGTCATATTGCTGATAGAATATTACAAAGGTGGAATAACAAAAACATTGAAATGGTTGCTGATTTGTATGTAAACAACACCTTGGCCAACTTTCAGAAACTAACTATTAATGACAATTCCATCCATCCATGTTCTTTGCCGCTTCTCCTTTTCAGGGTCACGGGTGGCTGGAGCTGATCCCAGCTACAGCGGGCGAGGGCGGGGTACACCCTGGACAGTTCGCCAGTCTGTCGCAGGGCTAACATAGACAGACAGACAACCATTCACACTCACATTCACAGCTCGGGGCAATTTAGGGTAACGCGTTCATTTTTCCAAACCAGTAATCTGATTAAAGTTAGTTTCCTAAGTGACTGTGCGTTACTATTTTGTTTTTGCCTCATAATATATTGTAACGTTCTACAATCCACGAAGCACAAGACGTCCCGAGGTCGTTCCAAATGGCTTTTTATTTTACTGGCCAAGCAGACAATCAATCAACACAGGGCTACTGTTGCGGCCGTAACCCACGCCAAAACTCTCCACTCAAACTCTCTCCGTGAACATAACACCAACAGGCTGGCTTCAGCCACCTATCTTATCTTAGAGTGCCACCTTCAGGAACAATGGTGCAACAGCACATTTAACTGACTATTGTTGACTCAAGGGTCATTACAATATGTGAATTTCTAAGAGAAAATGTTTCTCTTGCATTTGGGAGTGACGTCGCATGTCACATTTTCCCAGGGGAGGACAAAACGCTGGGTCACATATATTAAAGGTGTAATACATGATTTTCTCAAAAAGACAAAGCCAAACGTCTGTTACTCGCTTTTTGAAAAACGCGCATGCGCCAGACCATCCTACCTGCTCAGCGAGGAAACGCCTATCAATGGCTCATCTTCTCCAGGCGTGCACAGCTCTGTTTACAGTTTCTGCGATCGGCCTCGCTCATAAAGCTTATTTTCCGAAACAGTTACAGTTTCATGATGTCAGACCAGCCTGCAGGTGTAACGTGTTATACACCAATTTCTGTATTGTAAAGCCAATGAAACAGAAACAAAAAAACATCAAGTTCGTGCACTTTCAATAAAGTATTATTTAAACAACCAGTTGTCATTCTTATGTTGAGGCAGCAAAGGGAGGAAATCGGTAAAAAGTACCAAAGTTACTTTTAAAGTAACTTAGTTACTTTGATATTGAAGTAATCAGTAATCAGTAATTGGATTACCTTTTCAAGTAATCTGTGACAACACTGCTCCTCAGTGATGCAAAGTGACTGAAGGTGATCTTTTCCACATGCTCTGGAACTGCCCTGTGTTAGAACCATTTTGGAAGTCTACTACAACATTGACTACAAAGATAATAAGACACAAATTACAGCAGGACCCAAAATATTGGATTGTGGAGAACATGAGGCCTGTCAACACGTCCCACCACAAACAAAATGTTATCTTGCTTGCTTGCACTGCGGCAAAGAAATGTATCTTAATTCACTGGAAATCTGAGACGGCAACATCTATAAGACAACTGAACTGATATCTTACTGGAGCTACTTCTGAAAAATATTATCGAATGTATAATAAAAGAAAACTTGAGAACTTCAATAAGATCTGGGGTCATTTTCTAGAGCTCAGTTTCATCTTGACTTTGCAGGTTAAATCCGTTATCAATGTTGCATCTGAATGATGATCTTCTTTAACTCTCTTTAATCTTCAAAACTCTCCTACTGGTGTGGAAACATGTCCCCCTGCAGCTGTCTCCACTGCTGTGTGAGTGAATGACTTACAAGACTCGGGTTGGTGGTCCACTCATGTTAGAACAGTTCTTTAACTGCAGTTGTTCGGTCAGATTTGTTGAGCCAAGCCTCATCTTTACAGTGACCAGCAGGCCTGTCAAACAGAAACATGATCTGCATTTCATCATTTTGAAAACTGACAATATGTTTTAATGTGTAACAGAATGTAATGAGACGAGATCAGTCAACTGGTGGTGAATGTTGTGTCTGTTTAGCATTTCCTTCATCATTTCTATCAAATCACCTTCAGGAGGAACGTTCTGTTTAGAAAGGGTGCAGGTGCATTGTGGGAACTGTGGACGAAGACCATCCTGGCTACAAAGCTCCCCAGAAGTTGTGGAGAACTGACAGGCGAACCGCTTCTCTTTGCTCACCCTCACATGAGTCTGGATGTTCAGAGTGAGCTGAGAGAGAAAGAACAGAAGATGAGTGGTGAATCAAGGAGCTCCAGCTGGTTTCAGTCCTCAGAGTGTGATCTGGTCTGAACCTGTCCAGTCCCGTCTTCAACAACTTTGTGGGAAATCAGTTTCTGCTGGAAGACATGAGGAATGGACAGCCAGTGGGAGTCCTCACAGTCATCTTTAAAGGTGCAGCTTTGGAAAGAAACACATGTTCTCACCAAGTTCATGACTGCTTGAACTGTTCCAGAAGCTTCTTCTCTCACCTTCCTTTGGAGACACACCACACACAGTATGGATCCTGAGCAGTCCACCACTCCTGGACATTTGTGTGTGTGCTGCACTTTGCTACAGCCACACGCTTCACCTACAAACAAGAACATTGAAGAAGACTTCAAAACACACCGAATGCAAAGGAAAACTATTAGCTGTGAGAGACAATTCCATCAATATCTACCTCATTTTGAAATGGCACATACACATGTTTATGATCCACTGGATCCAGCTGCATTCTGGGAAACACTCGGCGGTCCTGGTTGGACATGTAGAGCACTCTGGGACAGGTGGTGTGACAGTTCCTGTCCACAGCAAGCTGAGGACAAGAGTGTGAGTCAATAAATGTTCTGAGGAAGAAACTTCAACTTCAAACTGGATCCTGTTTTTCTCAGAAGTCTTTAAAAAGCTGTTCATCGTTCACAGGATGTGGTTTGTGATAAGTCAGAGCGAGGGATGTTTCGATGGTTTTGCATTTAATATGCGCCTGTTAAGATCTTATACTGCTGAGTTTTATTAGCATCGGGGGTTTCACAATCTTTATGACCGGAACAGCTTTTTTTTCTGATTTTCCACCGAATCAAATTTATCTGGAGTCGCAAAACATGTTTATCCTTTAAAATGAGGAGAGCACAGCTTCTGAAGTTCCACATATAATTCTTCATATATTATTTATAATTTATATTTGAGATTGATTGATTGAGAATTTATATTTAATTTATCATCCTTCATATATTATTTGTTGGTGTTCCACAGCGTAGTGAATGTGCAGATTATAACGTGTCCACCAAAGTGTTTTGGGGTTGTTGGATTGTGTATTTGATGAGTTTGACGAGGGGGAACAAAAATACCGTCCACTTCCATTGTGTCCGTCCCGAAAACCTTCCCCGACTCACCTCTGAATAAGCAACAGCTCGCCCTCACAAAAAAAGTAAGTATGCTGTTTGAAATGACTAAGGAATTGCGCTAAATGGGCCAATTTGCCAAAATGTTGAAGTATCGCTTTAAGCTGCACCAAGATAAACGGTGACAAAAATAAACACAGAAAGGATGAAATGAACCTAAACAATATGAACAATATTTACAAGAAAAAGTGTTGCAGAGTTTTACGGCCTCAAGAAGGAAGAATATTTTAATCATTTTTTTACCATTTTATCTGTTTTTCATGCAACTTTTCTTTCCTCCTTTTTCTTGTAGATGAAATCGAATTACAGATTCAATAGTTTGAGGTTTTTTGGCTCTTAGATCTCACAAGCTGTTTAATGCTGACAAGATGTTCAGTTTGATGGACTCACCTTGATGAGCTGCCCGTCTCCAGTCCCGATGAAGAAAACCATCCAGCTGTTCTGCCTCACTGCCAGAACAGAGGTCATGTTGCTCTGTCTGAGCAGAACTGCGTTCGGAGATGCAGAAAATGCTGCAACTGACCTCTGTAAAAAATAGGGTATTTTTGTACAGCTCATGTAAATTCACAAGCTGTTAAAGAAAATTAATTTTAAAGCAAGTTACATTCTTACAATAGGTCGACTTGAGTGCGACTGTGTTCTGAATAGTCGTCTGAGAAAAAGCAGGTTCAACACTAAGCAATGAAGAAATAGGTGTAAAATGTGATGGATCAGAAAGAAAGAAGTAAGGATGATGATTTTCTGCATACATATATATGTATGTATGTACATATATATATATATATATATATATATATATATATATATATATATATATATATATACTTTTTTTTAAGCTAAACATAAAGCTAAAGTCACAGCCAAGGTTAAACTTTCATTACTGTTTGGTGACTGTTTATGGTTTAGTTTAAAAACATATTTGGGTGTGGATATTTTCCCTTTTGGTGTAATATGTTTTCAGATCTGTTTGTTTTTTTTCTTTGTGATCACTGCTTTTGAGAGCAGTCACACTTGAAGTCAGTGAGGCTGATTGGAGCTGCAGGATAAAGTGTGTCTGTTATGACTGATTCTGAAGGCAGG
This sequence comes from Salarias fasciatus, assembly GCF_902148845.1. Classification (NCBI taxonomy): domain Eukaryota; kingdom Metazoa; phylum Chordata; class Actinopteri; order Blenniiformes; family Blenniidae; genus Salarias; species Salarias fasciatus. The sequence continues at coordinate 15,087,911 of NC_043761.1, read as the reverse complement.
GGCCTAAAATGTGACGTGCAATTTGTATATTGTTGACAACCTGTTGAACATCATTAACTGTTCTATGTTCTTTCTATGTTCTCATTTTTCAACCAAGCCTGGGTCGGATGATTACATGAACCTGAATATAAAAACACAGGACTGATCTTTTTAAAATGAATAAAATTTGATCATCTGTCCTGATTATAACTGACTGTCATGTTGTCATTATGACATTACAATATATTCTACTTCGTAAGTGCTAAACCCACCTACGGGCTTCGCTATGGGGACCTTGTCCCTCTACCAATCACTGAGACAGAAAAGAAGCTCGCATGCCCTGCGGGGATGACCACTCTCGAAGTGGAAGTAGCCTCGCTCCTCCGCCGAGCTGCGGTCACGGAGATGAGCGCTGACGAGGCGCACTCGGGCTTCTATTCCCCCTACTTCTTGGTTCCCAAGAAGAACGGGGGAGTGGGACCCATTCTGGACCTGCGGGACCTCAATGCTCACATCGACGACTGGCTCATGCTGGTGTCCTCCCGGCAGGAGGCTTCAGGTCCTGCACCACATCGAGCTCCTGGTGTTCACAGTGAACCACCACAAGAGCGCGCTCAACCCAGCTCAGCGCATGACGTACCTGGGGTTGGAGCTGGACACGTACTCCATGACGGCCCGCCTCTCCGAGGAAAGACGAACCTCTCTGCTCTTGGCCCTGAGGTCTGCGGTGACCACACCCCTGGTCAGGGTCCAATTGATCACCACCGTCCTGGGTCTGATGGCTGCGGCCCACCCAGTGGTACGGTTGGGCCTTCTGCACATGCGGAGGCTGCAACGATGGTTTGCACGCCGCCGCTGTGTGGGGGCGCGGGACGGTTGCAGAAAGCTCCCGATCCTACCCCACGCATGCCAGGATCTCATCTACTAGATGGATCCAACTTTCCTGTTGCAAGGAGTCCCCCTGGGCTGCGTGTCGCATCGCATCAAGGTGATCACGGATGTGTTGCTCGCAGGATGGGGAGGCACCTGAGACCACCACGCGGTGGGCGGTGCTTGGGATTCCACTCCCATTCACATCAATGTGCTGGAAATGACTGCTGTGCAGAAGGTTCTGCTCCATTTCCAAGCCCGGCTGAAGGACAGCCACGTACTTGTCAGGTCAGACAACAGCATGGTGGTCGCGTACCTGAACAGGCAGGGGGGGACTCGGTCTCCTCTTCTTCACCGCAAAGCGGCGGAGATCCTCCTGTGGGCGGACCGGCACTTCACATCTCTCAGAGCGCGTCACGTGCCCGGGGTTCTCAACGTCGGTGCAGACAGGATGTCCCGGGAGGCCCACTCCACAACGAGTGGGGCCTGTCCCCATGGGTCTCAGCCCAGCTTTGGCGCTGGTTCGGACGCCCAGTGGCAGACCTTTTCGCCAGTGCAGAGAACGCACTGTGCCCACTTTGGTTCTCGCTCAGGTCGTCAGACGAGCCCCCTCCAGGGGTAGACGCCTTCGCACACAGAATCTGGCCTTCGGGCCTCCTCTACGCGTTCCCTCTGATCCACCTCTTGACCCTGCTTCTGCGCAGGGTGAGGATGCATGGTCACCACATGATCGTGGTGGCTCCGGACACCCCCAGCTCGCGGTGGTTCCCGGACCTAGTCCAGCTGGCGGTCGGGGACCCGTGGCCGATTCCAGACGGGCCCAACGCGCTGCTACAAGCAGGGGGCGCCCTGCAATCCCGCCCCTTCCATGGGCGGGAGGCTCCTAGCTTGGAGGCTGAGAGGAGGAGATTTGTGGAATTAGATCTCCCCCCGGCAGTGGTTTCCACCATCCAGAATGCCAAAGCCCCCTCCACTGTCAAGGCCTACAGGTCTCAGTGGCAGCTCTTCACTACGTGGTGCTCGGAGAAGGGCTTTGACCCGCTTTCCTGCGCTATTGGTGGAGTTTTGGAGTTCCTCCAGACCCTGCTGGACAGCGGCCGCGCTGCATCTACCCTGGTGGTGTTTGCATCGGCTATCGCAGCGGGTCATGACGGCTTCGGCCGCTTCTCTGCGTGCAGCCATCTGCTTGTGAAGCAGTTTCTGCGCGGGGCGTGTCAGCTTCGGCCACCCCCCAGACATGTGGTCTCCCCGTGGGACCTCCACATTGTGTTGGAGGGTCTTAAGGGACCCCCCTTCAAGCCTTTGGAGCAGGCGGAGGACCGCTTTCTCTCCTTTAAGGCCACCATCTTGTTATCGCTTGTGTCCGCCAAGAGAGTTGGGGATCTCTGCACTTTGTCGGTCCACCCATCCTGCATGGTGTTCAGCGAGGATGGAGAACTCCTTCATCTTTGGCCTAACCCGGCCTTTCATCCCAAGATGATCACTTCGGAATTTCGGTCGCGAGTGGTCCGGATCAGAGCGCTCAGCTCCCTGCCTGGTTCATCTGGTGACGGCCCTCGGCTGCAGCTGTTGTGCCCTGTCAGGGCCCTGCGCTGTTATGTCCAGCGCACTGCTGGCTTTCGTGCTACGGACCAGCTGTTTGTGAGGTTTGGAGCTCGGGGGTGTGGAGCCCCGCTGACCTCTCAGTGTCTCGCCCACTGGGTGGGGAGTGGTATTGCATCTGCCTACGAGGCACAGAATCTCCTGCTCCGGCAGTGATTCGTGCCCACACGGCATGTGGCTGCTTCCGCAGCCCTGTGCAGAGGGATCAGGGTGAGTGATATCTGCCAGGCTGCCTCCTGGGCCTCTGCCTCTGCCTTTGTGTGTTCATATCTGCTGGATATGTGCACAGATTCTATGGCCATGTCAGTGCTCAGCGCGAACAGGGGTTCTGTCGCTTGAGCCGTTTCGGTCATTTTGGCCTGTCTCCGCGTCCCCGGGGGGGGGACCGCGGACCGGGGCTTTCCCACCTGCTGCTCGGCCTGGCCGCAGCCTGCGGATGTTTCATCTGCTACAGTACTAGCAGGAACAGGGGTTCTGCTGCTTGCTGTTTGTTGCTTCCTGTCTGGCTGCCGCTTCCCCTGTGTGGGGTCGCGGAACGGATTTTTCCCCACCTGCCGCTGTGCTTTGCCCGGCCGGCGTGTGTGTGTCACTATGGCGATGCTTGTTCACGTGGCGGACTGCGCTGAGCGCATGGATGCCCGCCTCGCTCTTCGGGAGTTCTACGATCGTTCTGGACACACGGTTTGTTTACTTCCGTCTTACGCACCAATCCCGTCAGCATGCCAGCTCGGAGTACATTCATCCCTACGGCCTTCGCCCTTGGTGAGTACCCCATAGTGAAGCCCGCAGGCAGGCTAAGCACTTACGAAGTAGAATTAGTAGTTACTGGATGTAACTCCAGTTCTACGAGTAAGTGCGTGCCCGCCTACCTGCTGGCCCAGCTGTCTGCTTCCCTTACTTTGTTGACGTCAGAAGAAGGGTTTGCGGAAGCGTCCACCTTGCAGATATACCCTTGGGGAGGGGTGTGGTGCTGCGCCAGCGTGCGTAGGGGATTGGTACGTCAAGCTTCTTTTCTGTCTCAGTGATTGGTCGAGGGACAAGGTCCCCATAGCAAAGCCCGTAGGCGGGCACGCACTGACTCAGAACTGACTTAGAACTGGAGCTACATCCAGTAACTACTAATTAAATTGTCTTGCATTTTTTTGAACATGTAAAAAACCATTAAGAGTAAACTAGTAGTGACTCACGACTGATCTTGGTTTGAGCCGTGCGGTGATGGTACTATACAGCAAAGCTGTCGCAAAGACATCAGGACCGATGTCAAACAGCAGCAGCTGGGTGTTGGTTTGTCCTCCATCCACACTGAACACGCCGCTCCACAGCCTCTGCAGACCACCCGGGAAGACCGATGAGGCCAGGAGTCTGCTGCCATCACCAGACAAGAGAGTCGCTCCCCCCAGAGACTTCAGAGTCTCTGTTTTCTTTAAATTGTCTTCAAGCCAAAAAAGACGGACTTGGTTGTTTTCAGCGTCTGATGGCTCATTGGCGAGCAGATATATGATCGAGTTGATCTGAAATCCGTCCACGAACTCCAAGTTCCCTTTGCTTTTGATGATGGGTTTGCCAGACAACCCATGTATAGAAAATATCCCCCCGCTGGAAGTGTCATCAGTGTTGTGAAGGTTTACAGCTCCTGAATCAGAGGGACATTTCTCCTCTCCAGACCCGTCCTGTTGTATCGCAGTCAGAATATAAGAGTCACTGAGAGACTGGTTTTTCTTCAGGGTCACCAGAAAAGCGACGGACGCGCTGCTGCGTTTGGCTGGTCCCACCGGGAAGTTTTCCTTGTGCAGAATGTTGGAGATGTTGTTCAGGTCCAGAATCTCACAGTATCCACACGCTCCATCGATCACACCGCAGCTGATCACAGACTGATTCTTCTCAAACGGTAATAAAATATTGACCCTGAAAGTTGCGTTCCAGTCAGCGGCAGCAGGAACTCTGTAGAAGTCCTCCGTGTCCGGATTCAGGACTCCTCTCAGGGTCAGACTGTGGACCGGGGTCAGGTCGTGGTTCAGCTGGTACAGTTTCTCTTCAGTGGCGATGTAAACCGTGTTACTGTCCACGGCCAAGTGACGGATGTCTCCATCCAAGAGAAAGGATGTGTCTTCCTCCAGACACAGACTCGGGGCTCCACAGAGGATTAAAAGCAGACCGAGCAGCAGGACCATCTTCCAGGGAGGGAGGCAGCTTCAGCTGAGAGACCCTCACACACTTCAGACCTGCATGGCACTCTGCTCTCCGACACACACGTCCTGAAGCCGTGCGTAAAAGCGCCTGAGTGAAAAGGAGAGGTGCTGAAAATGGGAGGGAGCAAGTCCTGCGAGGCTGAAACTCAACTGACATTGATCTGTGTTTGTTCAGGAAATGTCCCGATTACACAGCGTAGAACTATTTACTGCGCAATGTGTATTTTAATTTCAAAATTAAGTCTGTCCGCAAATAATCTGTGTGCAAAATCTGACCATCCTGATGCTGAGCCCTCCTCAGTAAAACACGACTTTATTCATAATGAAATTTGTTGAGAATTTTTCAGTGTGGAAATCAGGAACCTTAAAGGTCTGAATGCTGCAATAAATAATAATATACAAATTTACCCTGACTGCAAGACTTAAAAGGCAAAATATTTTATTCTATGATATGTATGAAGACTCTTCACTTTGCAAACCCTTGATATTGACCAGTGCGTGCAGATTTAGGTCCCTACTCCAATCTTTAATCACTGATTCAAATGAGATAGCCCTCAGAACAAGATCCAATCAGTTTATCAGAGTTCAGGGAGAATTTGCACACGATTCCTCTCCTCTCACCAATAACACAACTATCTGATGATACAAACATCAGATACCAAGAGATGAGGACAAAAGTATCTGAATCTGACGTTTCATTTCATCACTTCATCAGAGTCAGAGAAAAACATGGAGAAACTTTTCAATCATTTATTTTCTTTCACAGAATTACAACATAGAAGAATTACAGAACCTCCAGCTTAACAAGGTAAATATATTACGCTCTAATTTACCACCTGCAGAGTCAAAATAAAACACACTGTTCGTATTAAAGTGCCTATTGCATATTCTTTTCCCCCCCAACATCAACAACACAAATATTGTCTCTGAGGAAAAATAGAGAGGATTTCACTTTAAATTGAAAAAGAAGCCTTCATTAAAATATAGAAAAAACAACCTTCATCAACTAAATATTTAGTTAACAAAAGCAACCTGTGAAGGCTCAGCTTTGGTTGAAGAATCGGTGTGTGTCGGACAGCATCTTACCAGGTGCTGTCAAAGGTTCACACAGGTTTTATTTTGCATGTACAGGTTTAGTTTTGCCCTGAATAGTTTCAGCTTGTTTCCAGTGTTCAGATGAAATGCGCCCAGGAGTGGACAGGCTTTACTATCTTATCTACGTATGGTTAAATGTTTAAATATGTTTCCAGATGTGAAAGCTGGCGGCTCCTCCTTCGGGAAAGCGTGGGGTCTGCGGAGTGGCGTCGCTGGGATCCGAGGCGGGAAGAACAGGCCAGAGCAGAGGAAGACTTGGATTCAGGCGCCGACGGCGCGCTTTGCGAGAGGTGACGGGTCTAGATGATGCAGTCCATGATGTGGATCTGCAGGGAGTCCAGGTCGGGCAGGATCTCGTTGCATTTGGGACAGGCGTGTTCAGGAATGTTCTCCTGATGCTGCCAGTCAGCGGCTGCTCCTGAGGGGGGAAGAGAGAGATTCTGGCTTTAGTATCTTTCATGTCATTATTTTGAATTTAGTTGCTTTCTTCTTTAACCAGTCATCTTGTACCTCTTCCGACCAGAGCCGGCCCGGCTCCATGCGGGCTTCCTCCCGGCGCCACGTGTCTTCTCTGCATCTCGTTCAGCGAGCGCCTGAGGAGACGCAACGTGAATCACATCAGAAATCCATCAACCTGATGGAAATGTCTGCAGAGCGGGAGAGGAGTCGTCCATACCGGCCCAGAGAGTCCATCTCCTCCTGCAGCTGGCTGTTCTGCTTCTTGATGTACTCCAGCTGAGTGGCCAGACGCTCCTTCTCCTCGTGGAGCTTCTCTCTCGCCGCTCGCTCTGCGTAGAAGTCCGAGGAGTAGACCTCCGCCTGCGGAGGGAGAACGCCGCGTGGCTGCCATGAGCGTCAAGCTTTCCAAACACAAGACGGCGGAGTCGCTTGCAGCCGCTCACCTGAGCCTGGAAGACAGAGATGGTTTCCAGCTCCTTCTCCTTCTGGAACATGTCTTGCTTCATTTCGTCGATCTTGCTCTGTTTCACCGCCAGAGCCTCTTCGGCGGCGGCCAGCCGCTGCTGCAGCTCCTCCACCTGCTCCTTCTCCACCAGCTGAGCCTGCCGGAGCAAACGGACGCGTAAATAATGCACTTTATTATTTTTAAGATGCCCAAACTCTTCTGATCACCTCTCTCTTCTTCTTCTCCTCCTTGAGCTCGTTGTAGTCTTCAAACAGCTTGGTGTAGGCATCCTTCAGCTGGGCCAGGTTTTTCCTGTGAGGGAGGGGGGAGGTCAGCGAGTGTGTGTGTGTGTGTGTGTGTGTGTGTGTGTGTGTGTGTGTGTGTGTTGGTGGCGGTGAGTGTGTGTGCGGACCTCTCCTCTTCGGCCTTCCTCTGCTCCAGCGCCACCTGCGCCTGCATGCTGCCCAGCTGCAGCTTCAGCCGCTCGTTCTCCGCCTGCACCGCCTGCTTCTCCACCAGCTGCGACTTCAGAGTGGCCACGTCCTGCTCCACCTCCCGACACCTGCGGGAACAGACGGAGTCGGTGACGGGGGAGGGGGCCATGCGAGGACAGTGACTCGCCGTGTGTGTGTGTGTGTAACCTGTCCTGCAGGTTCTTCTTCATGCCTTCCGCTTCGTCCAGCTTGCTCTGCGCCTGCTGCAGCTCTTTGAAGAGCGTCATCATCTGAGACTTCAGGTTCTCCACCTCCGACGCCGCCTGGAACGTTTACAGGAAGGAATTTACTCCGCTTCCCGTCTTGCCGACGAGATTGGACGACAAAAAGGCAGCTTAATTATGTAAAAAATACCTTCTCCTCTTTGCCCTCGGTGCTTTCTGGCTGGGCTGTTTGTGTTGAAATCTCCTCCACGTTTACCTTCGCTTCTTCCAGCTCTTTGATTCTGTTTAATAATGTAAAAAAAAAAAAAAAATTGCAAAAAGTAAAAATAAAAAAATCTATTTAATGACAAAACAGATGGTTAACCTGAAAGGACACGCTGTGTTTCTGTTTCATCGGTCCCCCTGCGGTGCTGTGTTTTTCACAGTTGTGTTAAACATCCGTTCAGGTTTCTGGTCTACCTGGCGGCGTACGCCTGCAGCTCGGCCTGCAGCCGCTCCCCCTTCTGCGTCTCGTTCCTCAGGGACTGGAGCAGCTGGCTGACCGTCGCCTCCTCGTTGTCCAGGCGGGACGCGATCATGCTCAGGTCGGGACGCCTGCTGCGCTCGGCGCCAACCGCCTCATTCACGCCCTCCACGCCTCCGTCCTGACAGGAGGAGGAGGAGGAGGAGGAGGAGGAGGAGGAGGAGGAGGAGGAGGAGGAGGAGTTCGGTCACTGCCTGAGACTTTGCTCAACTTTGTCCTAAAACATCCTTTCAGCCACACAGAAGCTGCTTTGATGAGGCTGCTGTCTATTCATAGCCGTCCTCACCGACACGCTGATGATTTCGATGAACGAGTCTTCCCGGGAATCCTGCTCGGCCCTCAGCTGCAGCTCAGAGTTCATGGCCACCAGGTCGTTCTTCTCCGCCTGCAGACGAGCAACCTGGGCCCGCAGGGCCCGCAGCTCCACGCTCTGGTCCGACAAAACCCCCTGGAGGGGAAATGACAGATCAGAGACGCCTTCCTTTCGTACGGCACGACGTGTGGCGGGGAGATCCCCACCTGCAGCTCTCCCGGCGCTCCTCCCGCCTCCTCCAGCCTCCTGGTCAGATCCTGGTTCTGGAGGTTCAGCGTTTCCATGCGGCCTCGGGCTTCCTCCAGCCGGTTCTCCAGGAAGTGCCGCTCCTCCCGCTGCTTCTCCTTCCACACGGACAGCCCCTCGAAGCGCTCCTTCATGGACAGGTTGGTCTGGCGGAGGGCCTCTGAGGGGAAACACAGCAGCCGGGTCGCCATCCTGCTCATCAGCCACACTCAGACTCTGCAGACCTTCGAACAGAGTCCGCTCCTCTGCGTCCGGCCTCCTCACCTTTCAGCTCCCGGTTCTCCTGGATCAGGATGTTCATCTGCTGCAGCGTTTCCTCCAGCGTGCCCGGCTGCGTGGGGGAGCGGGAGATGTCCCCGTTCATCATGGAGCCTCCGGACGCCATGATGCTGAGGAGACAGGGAGACTTCTGTGATTTCTGATTGGCTAAAGCATTACAGTGGCAGACTCACTCTCCCACAGTTTTATAAAACTGTCTAAGTCGAGACTGGAATTATTTTCACAAGCATTTACTTCAACTTTAAAGTTTAAAGGATTTTATAGTCCCACTTCAAGATGAAATTGTGCTTTATGAACTCTGCAAACATACATATTTAAGTAATAAATTCATTAACAATAAACAAGACCTTCCAGACACAGAAGAGAGAAGATTTCAAGATGTTCCTCTCCTGCACAGTTTGGCCTCATCTTCTTATAATCATTTATTACATTCCCTTTTTCTTGTAAATAAATATAAAATGTGCTTGACGGCCCTGGCCTAGATTAGTAGCACAATGACTTTTACTCTGTTTTGTAAACAATGGTCTCCCAGCTGACTGCTGTGAGTCAGACCTCCAGCCTGAGCACACGCTTCCCATCAGCAGATCACGTGATCACATTATCTTAACACAGCTTCAAAAAAAAAACTGAATCAGATAGGACATGGAAGCTGATCTCACACACGAACACAGGCCGTTTCGCACTCATCTGAAAGACGCCTATCTATTTGATAAAGACAGTTTCGGAGCGGATGTCCCGTGTCTCCCCCTCCCTCCGTCCCCAGGTGGGCCTGCCCGCTGGAAACACCGAAAAGTTCCCACCTAAACTTAGACCAACGCGGAAGAAACTGAAGCTAAAAACAAGCTGCGTCACGTCGACAACACAACAAGTCTGGATGGTTTTAAAACTCACCCGCTGTCGACTTCGGGACAAAAACCCTCCGAGGCTGTTTGCTGTGAAAAACACAGAAAAAGACTGATTGGGGAGGAAAAGCTGTGAATCCACGCAGAGCTGCTGCTTCTGGTTTCGAGCAGCGTCGAGCGGATTTCACGGCGACACACAGAACTTCCGCCCGGGCCCTTCAGAATAAGTTAAAAGACGATGGAGACGTGTGCGAATTGTTTGATATTTGTGTGATAACTTTCGCTAATGTACCGACAAAAATCACACACACCTTTAGATTAAAAAATGCCATAAATTGGGAACTTTTTTTACTGGATTATTGGATCACATGCAATTGTTTACAGCCTTCATTTTGGCTTAGTGTGGGGTTAAATAAGGTCACTGTCTCAAACCAATGGGGGACAAGTTAAAAAAAAAATAACAGAACAACATACAGAATATTTCATAATCAATAATAACATTGTTTTTTTTATTTTTTATGCAGACTAAACAAAATGGCAATAGTCAAATTCTTTCAACTAGTCTGTGGACAGCCAGGGTGTAGACCCGCTTGAGCACAAATTGTGGAGTACTTGTATTTTGAAGGCGCCCCGGTGACATCCGGCTGACGGTCCGGGTTTCTCTGACTTTCGTTTCCTTGAAGTGACGTCACGAAGCAGAGCGCAGATCTGGACGCGATAGGCCGCGTCCTCGCGGCTACACTGACTGCATACGTTCCATCCACATTTTCTATAAACTAGCTGACTGCGGAGTGGGCGGGGCCAGACGTCAGCTGATGGCGGGAATTCCCTGTAGGAGTCACCTTGTATCCGGATACTGGAAGAGCGAAACTGGAAATTCCCGTGTTGATTGCGGCTTTTTTTCTAATAAAATAGTTATTAATACACCTATTAACTATTAAGTATGTAATTCTAAGCCTAAATCAACGCTGTAAACACTCATCAAGGTCATTATACAACCTTATGATGGCAACGTAAACCCAGAATATTGCATCTCGTTGTTCCCTTATCAGCAGATTCAATCTAATAAATTGCTTTGAATTATTCGATCATTTATTACATAAAGTTAGAAATGCTGTATTCCCGTTGATGTACACTAGATGGCGGTGTTGCCACAAGCAACACCAGGCAAACAGCCATGAGCAGATGTTGGATTCATTCACAATTTTCCTTGCAGTTTGAATGAAAAACAGTCAGAATTACACAGGATCACAGTGGTTTATCATTGAACTGCATGCAGACGATAGAACAATAGTATTTCTCTATCTGTTTGGATTCTATATAAATGTTAATGGTGCATCCACCTTGTTGTGGAATTTTGGGTGATTCAGAGCCATATCACACCTCATCTTCCCCAGTTTTAGGGGATTGTTTGGCACTTGAGTCTGTACCAGTCAAGAGGAAAAAGCATGTATTCAGGTCACCAGCCCATCATCCACACCCAACATGCGTGTTTCTCCATGAAATCTGGAGTAACAGACTAAACCTCAGCCGGGTCTGATTTCTGTGAGGCTGAGGCGTATCTCCATAATCCTTTCCAATCCTAGTTAAACACTGGGGGATTTACAGCTACCCCACAAACTTCAGGGGCTCAGTCGCTATTGAAAACCCCACAGAACCTTATCAATGGCCTCTGCCACTCACCGCCACATACTTCCAACTTGTGCTTCAGATCCACGCAGGAACGCAAAGAACATCTTCAAAGATCGGTGAGAGGCCACAGGAGAGGCCTGTCCACTGCACTCAATGGCCCCTTGAAGATCAGGCTGGATTTTGAATGACTTAAGACCAAAGCCTACCTACACTCAGGCACTCCTGCAACCCTTCAAAAACACTATTTACAGAACTACACCCGGGAAACGCCTCTATTTGATCTCAGTGGAAGACAAACCCTCCTCAAAGAACCTTCTGTTGCTCTCATGACCCACTCTCCAAGTCCTCTGATTTTTACTTGTCAGCGTCTTGAATGCTTTCATGATACGGGCTGAATGTTTGACAATACAGACACATCACTGTGCTTTACATTCTCAATTTTACCCGATTTTTGTGAAGAGAAAACGTTTCTAATGTTATTGGAATTAAATCCATATTGTTTTATCCAAGTCATAGTCATGTTATGAAGTTTTTAATGATGGGGTGAATGTGTTTCATATGAGGAGGTGGAGGAGGAGGATGAAGAGGAGGCGGATCAGCTTCTTGCCTCACAGCAAGTACCGTTTCAGGTCACTTCAAAGACCAGCCCACGTGGAAGCCTAAAATATCTGAGCTGCACATCAGTCCTTGAATGCAGCACCGACGCGCTCCTGCGGCTTCTCTCAGAAAACCAAAGGAGGAATGAAACAGGTTGGAGCCTCAGGACTTCCTTCACAGTGGTCTTCATCGGATTTAAACCTCTTTTGTACTTTGGGAAGAAAAACTGACTTTGCATTGGGTAAAGGAATAGTAGCTGTCTGAAAAGTTGAAGTCTTTGCATATTTTTGAACTCATCAGGTAAGCGTTGCATCAAATCAGGTTTTGGGAATGCAGCGTGTTTTCATGTGGAGATCGCTTTATATGAGTTTCATTATTTGAAAAGCTTAGTCTAACTGGCACAGCTCTGACTCAGAGACCCCATAAAAGGATCAGCGGGTCTTCGGAATGTTTCCCACGGCTTTGCTGCTCGCGCTGTGGAGCGTTTTTGCGCACTTGGACACTTTTACGCACGGCTGCCAGCTGCCCTCCGACTGGCGGCCGCTGAGCGAGGGCTGCCGGGCGGAGCTGGCGGAGATCATCGTGTACGCCCGGGTACTGGCGATCCACCGGGACCCGATGGGCGTCGGGGCGCAGGGGAGCCTGTATAACTCTCTGCCCTTCGGGTTCGGGTACGGGTACGAGGGCGCGGAGGAAGGGCTGCTGTACTCCGCCGAGGTGGAGCTGCTGTGCGATCAGGCCTGGGGCAGCATGCTGGAGGTGCCCACTGGATCCAGACTCAACCTGACCGGCCTGGGGTACCTGTCCTGCCAGTCCCACACCGTGATGGAGAACTACTCCTACTTCTTCTTCCTCAGGTGAGGCGCGAGGATGGAAGTTTCTCCCATTTTTCATGCCTGACAACAAACAAGTCAAGATTTGCAGCGCATAAACACGCACTGTTTCCACAGCCTCAGAGGCTCATACCTGTTACTGTGTATCTCCTTTCAATCCAACAGCTGCAGTTCAGTTCATTTGCAGATCATCAGCTAATTAAACCTGATGCTTTTCTGACAGAACACAAGCTGCAACTTGCAAAACTCTCCTCTGACTCCAAACTGCAACCTGCAGCAAACCTCAGCTCCCCCTTTCATCTCCTCCTCCTGCAGGATGGATGACAACTACAACATCCTTCCTCACGGTGTCAACTTCCAAGATGCCATCTTCCCCGACACGGGGGAGAACAGGCGCACGTTCTCCAGCCTCTTCCAGTTCTCCAACTGCACCCAGGGGAGCCAGCCGTTCCACACCTTCAGCCCGGAGTGGGACACCCAGGAGGACAGCAGGGTAAGGCTCGAGCATTCGGTCTGCTGGAGCGGGCATGAGGAGCTGTTTGAATGTCAAAGCCCGAAGACGGAGTTGTAACCCCGAGGACAAACACGGTTGGAAAGCTGGTTGCCATAGTGATGCTCGCTGCTCTTCTGAAAACAAAACAAAAAACAAACTCCATTACCCTCTGAGAGGAATAAATTAGAAACGTCCCCGGCTTCAGTCAGGTCGACTGAGAGGAATGTGGTGAGGATCAGTAGAAACATGGTCTAACTGCCCTCCGGCATGGGGCAGAGCCACACACACACACACACACACACACAAACTCACACAGAGAATTGATTGCACCTTCAGTGCATCCCCAGCATGTGATTGGTACCATGTGATCCTGTTCCAGCCAGCCAGAGATCAAAGTGATCGGCGAGGTCGTTCGGTCTGGCTCTTCAGGCAGGATATCGGCTACCCCCCGGGGTCAGAGATCAAACGGCGGAGATCCGCGGCTCTGACGTGACAGCTGGTTTTGAAAACGTGTCAGTCTGCCGCTTTGATCCGTGTCAGCGTGAGGCAGCACATCCTGCTGGCCGGGGACCGCCGTGCCGAACGGGGGTCTGCCGCGGCTCGTTATCAGACTCGCACTCCAGACGTGTCACAACCCGGCGGCTGGAGCCGCTCGCGTCCTCACCGGCATCTGGAGAGGACACGGCTGATTGGATGCTGGACGGATTTCATGTCGCACAGAAAGATTTTCTCATTATCAGCTGTTAAATCAGACCAGGCACGTGTTTGGGTCATTTCTACTGATGCAGCCAGCTTAATCAAAACTGTCTTCACATCTGTTGAAACGTGCAAATTTGGTCTAATATGAGTATTCGCTGCATTTTCCAGCCTGAACGTCGTTGCCTTCAAGCTTTTCTCAAAGTGATGCGAGTTCCATTATTGACTCGTAAATCAGTGAAGGTGTGTGAGGCGCGCCGCTGTCATGTCGTCGTCTTCTTTTCCTGTCGAGGTCTGACCTGCCGGGCGTGGCCTCCCAGCTCTGGGGTCAAAGGTCACTCAGTGGAGGACGGGCACTTACATGCAGAGGCTGCGACTTTACACAAGGAAGCGCAAAACAGATGTTTTACAGTGGTGATTCCAGCAGGAATGTGAAGCAAAGGGAACCCCTCTCTTTTTCTTTATGCTCCAATTTTCCTGTTTTTGGTGTTTGTTTGCCTGATTCCGTCATTATTTCTCTGCTTTGATGCGTGAAGACTTCCCTCAGCAGCAGTTTCTACATGAACACTTTCAGAAATTGCCGGTTTCTTTCTGCTTTCGGCTTCGAGGGAACCACATGATACAGATACAAATTGACAGAGGAAGCCTTCCTGCTCAAACCTCCAATTAGTGTTAGTTCAAAGCCTCAGCTTATCAGTGGCACTGAGCTCAGAACCGCCTGTTAGTGGTCTTAATGTAGATTTATGTTGTACTAAAAGGTAACTAAAGTCTCTTTTTCCCCCAGATTTTCTCAACTTCAGGCTTCGTTTGTCAGGTCACAGAGAGATAAGAGACGAATTCCCCCTCATGCTTCTTCATCATTTCAGTGTTTATGTGAAGAGTACTGATTTGATTATACCCACGGCGAGGGAAAACTCCAGCTCTCACTGTCACGTAAACACCTTGAACAAGTTCTCTGACTCTCATTAACATTTTATGAGGACGCTCGGAGGGATAAAAGGAAGACGGCGCGGCGAAACTCTGGATGAATACAATGTCGGGCTCTGTGTGAGTGTGTGTGAGTGTGTATCTTGGGGAAATAAATCAGAAAAGTTGCAGAAGCAGAGCCTCCCCGTGGCTCCCATTTTCCTGGTCTCCTCTCTATTCCTTCCTCTCTCTGCCTCCCCTTTGTTCTTTCTATCTCTTCATCTCTGTCTCCTCGCTGGCTGTTTTTGAAACCCCCCCTCCTCCCTGTGCGCACAAAAACCAGTGAAACCCGTGGAAGGAGAGGAGCGATCCCTGGTTTGTCTGTTTGACGTCAACGGTGAATCTCTAAAGCTTCCAAAAGGTCTTGAGTTTTGTGTTTGAGAGTCAGAATAGCTTGGAAGACTGTAAAGTTCGGATGAGAAATCTGGAGTTTGTGGTGATAAATAAGCAGACAGGAGTCACAGAGATGGGTTTGTAGAGTCTATTTGAGATTATAGACTCATTTTGTTCATTGGACATGCTCTGAGATCCATTAATCCTCAGTGTTTCTTGGCCCATTGTCAGCAGGAAGTCACTGCTGCATCCACTCAGGGTTTCAAATCACTGACTAAATTTTGCAGAAACTGTGAAGGCCTCGGTCTGAAGCAGCTCTGACACACCGAGGCATCCGGGCTCAGAGGGTTCTGAAGCCGCTCTTTTGGTATCGGGCACCAAGACGTCAGCGGGAGATCAAACATGCGAGCTTCGTCTTGCATTCGCCTTGAACTCTGTTAAAGGGACCGCTTCTCTATAAAACCCAGCGTGTTCAGCTCTGTCCCAGTCACGTGACAGCTCCTGATTCTCTCTCTCCGTATCTCGGTGGTTTAACAGTCCGACTGAGGATGAAGCGAAATGCTTTGTCCAGAAGTGATCATCATGTCTCAGTCTCAATCTGAAACTCAAAGTCTCGTCAATGTCGTGCAAAATCATCTTTAGCACACGCGTGTGTGTCTTTACGAGTCCTCTAAACACTGTTTACACAGATGATGCTGAGCAGCAGGCAGGTAACACCCGGATGTTTGGACAGGTGCTGGGAGTTTGCTGGTGTTGAAAGCTTCCCGCTGAGAGCAGGAAGAGGGATTCCAACTGTAGAACAGGACCCCCGTGTTACGTAATGTGAGTTTGACTGTAGCAGAGCTTCCCAATCTGAGGTGCAGACCCCAAAAGAGGTCACCAGGGGAGAGTGTTTGGCTTCACTGTAATGTTTTGGCGAGTCTGGGTTCAAACGGGAGGTCCGCAGCCTTCCTGAGAGACAATCTGAGGAAGTGGGAAACAGTAGACCTCTCAGAGCAAATGATTCATTTTGCGCCTCATGAAAGGCGCTCCGTCAGATGGCAGCGCAGGGATGAAGGGCCCGAACAGGACTCCACGTTTCTGACCGGCCTCCTCCCCTCTCTCTCCTCAGCTGCTGTGCTCCTCGGTGCAGGCCGCCCTGTTCGAGGAGGAGGAGCGCGGCAGGAAGCTGCAGGAGCGCATGGCCACGGTGGAGAGGAGGAACCAGCAGCTGAAGGAGCGCGTCCGCAAGGTGAAGCGCTCGCTGCGGAACGCCCGCAAGGCCGCGCGCAAGGCCGAGCAGGAGGCGCGGGAGCTGCAGGAGAGGCTGGAGGCCGTGGAGAGACGGGCGGGGCACCACCTCAACGCCATCACGCAGGAGGATTCGCCGCAGGAGCGCTACGCCGGCGCGGCGATCCGCCAGAGGGCGAAGCTTTAGGCCTGAAACCCGCCGGGACTGAGAGGAGCTGGAGGGAGGGGCTGCTGGGCGGCCTCTGAGCAAGGCACTAACAGGTCACAGACGAGGAAACGCGCTTTCAAAGTAATCATCTAGTTTCCCTGTAAATAAACTGCTCTAGTTCTTTTCAATCGGTTTCTGCTATGATATCGTAAAGGTGAGGCTGATCTGTGGGGAAAACGAAGATTTACTCAAAGAGAACGTGTTCTTCTCGCATTTTAAAAGTCTGGAACATCAGCTTGTATGTGAATATTTTTGTACGGATGCTTTTCCTGCATATAAAATGTAATTTTAATAAACACCAGTGTGTGTGTGTGTGTGTGTGTGTGTGTGTGTGTGTGACAGAGAGACAGTGATTTAAGTACCGCTGTACATCTGGGTCAGTGGAGTTCCAACAAATCAAACAAACACACGCTCGTATACAAACAGCGTCACACAGGGAGCATAAAATGAGGTTGAGGTAGAGCTGTGTGTATTTGAGAGTGTGTGTGTGTGTGTGTGTGTGTGTCTGGTCCATCAAGTGACAGGAATGTGTTTATGTGGGCAGCAGTGTTCTGACCAGCAGGGCGTCCCTGAAATATTCCTCTGATTGGGCCTGAAGGCCTCCGGAGGGCGGCGGGCGGCCATCCCATCATGAGACCTCGCCGAATTTTGAGAAGAACAAATCACCAATGCGGGACGTGATGAGACGCAGCCTGGACGGGCGACGGGAGCAGAGGTGAAGCCACCGGCTCGTCTTAAAACGATGGGCAGCCGCATGGAAAATTCTGATATTCTTACATTTTATTCACGTTGGGAGGCATCACGAGTCTCTGAGCGTCTAGTAAATGATCATAAAAATCATCCTGAGGAACAAACATGATCAACCTGCCCGATACCTCTCTGATTGGTTTGTTGATGAACATCAGAGGAGCGTTTAAAGGTGTAGAAGTGTGTTAAGATCGAGACTATCAAAGAGTATTGGGCTGCAGGGCGAAATAAGGCTTGTTGGATCACAGGCTTGGTGATCTCTAGATGGCGAGATTGCATGTTTTTCCAGTTTCTTTTGGTAGTTAGAAAGAGAGTGTATTACAGTAAACTGGATAAAATGTTAAAGACAGACTGATGTATGAGTTACAAGAAAACATTTTGAAACTTGGAGTTCTGATAAAATAAGGCTTGATTTGATGAAGCAATCCAACCAGAGTGGCCGAGGTACTGGGGTATCACTGCAAAATGTTGAACGTTCAGAGAGAACAGTGGACGGGCTAACATCGGGATTTCAGTTTCTTTTATAGACGTCATTTTATTGAACAGCCAACATGTTAACAAACCGAAACACTGAGGGGTGTAAACACGTTCCAGACGGGCGGCTGAAGTTCAAAATGAGCTTTTTAACTCTGAAACTCACGAATGAAGGGCCTGGGATTTCCACACATGCTGACTTCTAGGGCAGTGGGTCCCAACATTTTTTTCTTGAAGTGTCTCAACAGCCTGCAGAGCAGAACATGAGTGTCCTTGACATGTGCAAAGCTAATTTAGATGAGTGCGCAAAGCTTCGGGAAATCCGGAAATACCACAGCAATGACAATCACAACCGCTAAGAGGACGTAAAGGCAGAAAATCGGCTCTGTGTGAGTCTTCAGGCAGCAGGAAAATATGATCATCGCCAATCGAGACGGTCCATTTTCAAGTTTACAGTATTCGCATGACTATAATAAATGTTCAACATGGCGGCCCCCTGCAGTGCAGAGTTATTGCTCCTGTCAGAGTCCACAAGAAAAACCAGTCGTCACCAGGAGAGACCCAACAGATTGAAAGTCGGGAAGGAAGTAAATTTTTTTGCCACATGTTTAAACGTATCTGCTGTACAGCTGTTACTGCTCCCTTGAGGAGGTCCATGCATTCTCACTGTTGATGTTTAAAGCCAAATGTGTGCGATTTCATTGCAAAACAACCAACGGCACCCACTAATGGTGCAACATGAAAACTACATCATTTCTAAAACGTAAATGCGAACATTTCTTGAACTGTTATCCTGTGAAAAGGTTCTGTTGTTGCAGGATGGTTTTCGGCCTCGCTTTGAAGCCACGTCTCAGGAGAGGTGAAGAAAAACATCCTCACCCCCTGCTGTGCGCCGCCAGAACTGCCTGTCCAAACCATCCGGGTGATGTCTGCACGATCCCACCTCCACCCGCTCCGACACCCCGCCTTATCGCTCTGCTTCAGGTGACGTGGCTGTAATTAGCTTCGTGGAATCGGCGAAGAAAAGTCCAATTTTCCTCTGCAGGACAGAAAGAGAGGGAGAGGGAGAGAGAGAGAGAGGAGAGGAAATCCTGCAGCGGCGGAGCGACGGCTGAAGGAGAGGATTGGTTTCAGAGACGAGGGGAGGAGAGGGGTGAAGGAATGAATTAAAGATGAGAAGAAATCAGGTTAAAAAGCGCGGAGATCAGTGACTCTGAGGACGGGGTTTCAGGCTGCAGCGTCCTGACAGCCATCGTCAACAACGTCCCTGTCGTGTGTAGGTGGAACGAGTAATTGGGCTTGACAGTCAAAGGCCTGTGCTTAGATTTTTCCTTTTTTATACAGCTTTGATGTGTGCGTTTGTATGTCTGCATTATTATGTTCACAGGAATTTGTATGTGGGAACAATAAACATTAGAAGGACCGAAATCAAGGAGTCTTGGAAGGAGTTTGAGAGCGTTCGTGCCTCTGTTTGGCCTCCATAAAAAGACAAGTTGGGAGGAAAATCTCCAACTGAGACGCAGAGCAAAGCAGAGGGAGTGTGATCGCTTGAACGGCGGGGAGCTGGGACCGGCCAAACTCGGCTAACAAAGCGGCGATATGACTACGGCTGATCGGCGAGGGGCGAACTCTGACCTGGAGGCTGAAGGCGCTCGGCGAGGAGAATCACGCATTTTTTCTCCATTTTAACTTTGCAGTGATCCGTTGAACTTCCAGTGAACTCTTTGTTGACTGATCAGAGACCGACCCAAGGAGAATCTGTTTTACTTGAACATGCAGTCGCTTTTTTTACAAGGAAGAAACATCTGCAGCCAGTGTGTTCCTAACAGCTCAGGCTTTATAATGTTTTCCAGCTCGTGCTAGTAAAGGCAGCATGCGCCTCAGACGTTGGCCACATCTGTCTTCTGCCTGTTAAACATCTGCGGCGCAGCGCTTTTTAAAATGTGGGTCGAAGGGGTAAAGGGCGTCTGGTGTCTGTTTCACATGTTGTCGACCCACAAACGCACAACAAACCAGAGCCGGGCCGCGATACCATCGTTCAGGATTTATTCCAGGAGAAAAGACAAACAAAACACAATCAGTCGCTCCGGCCTGTGTCGTCATGTTAACTCTGATATGTGCACATGATTGTCGAAGGCATCTGATATACAAGCCCCATTAACAGAAACTCATCATCATCATCATCATCATCATCATCACTGTCACACCACGATGAGAGCGGCGGGCGGGCGCCGGCCCGCTCGGAGACATGAGGGGAGTCGCTGACGTGACGACGGTGCACAGGGCGGGAGTTTTTGCTCGTGGCCACATGCAGAGAGTAAATACAGCCGGCTGACACAGCGGGCTCTGGACGAGGACGGACACGGGGGGGACGGACGCCGGCGCCCGGCAGAAACACGCTTCAGTCCGACAGCAGCAGGGACGGACGAGTTAGAGGTCAGAGGTGGCGAAGTGGACAGATTTAAGAGAATCTTTCTGATAATCAGGGAAGAGACAGTATTAATACTGATGTTTTCTTTGCTCAGATATGGAAAACACTTGAGGAAGATCATCTTCCATTTTTAGTTTTAAGGTAAAACCATCATAAAGTAATTGACAAGTTGGTTAAAAAACAGATTTTGACAAGCAAATTAACTCATTAAAGCCTCTGACGACATTTGCATGGGTCCCGTTGAGATAAAACATACCAGCAGAAACACTGGAGGTGTTTTATATACGCTGACTTAATACTTATCCAAAACCTCTGGATCAGGAAACCTGCAATTTAGCGATAAAATTGTATTAAATTTTCAGCAAATCTATTTTTCGTTTTTTTTTTTTTTAGGAAGCTATACTGATTTTGTAACGCAAACAGGAAAAATGATTATTTCTAAATTTAGGCTGTACTTTAGCAATGCATGAATCAATGCCAATTATTTTTAATGAAGTTGCTACCTGCAAGTCATACTGTCATACATGTAATTTTGCAAGTTGAAAAGTGCCAAATTGTCACAATAATTAACAATATAACAATAATTCATTCTAGATAACAGGTTATCTTAATATGTCTACCTCATTCATTCAGCTAAAGGCTGTCTGCAGGACTGAGGCCTTCTCCGTTGTAAACTCAGCCGCTGCTGGGCTCGGGCGTCCCACCCTGTGTTCGTCTTTACATAATACAGAGATACGAACATCATACAAGGGCATATAAGAGTCTGCAAACACTCATGGTGGAGTTGAATCCTTGAAGCCATCATGCTTGTGTTTTTTTTTGTTTTTTTTTTTTTATCCTTCGTGCCGGTGCACTTCCGCTTCGTAAAAAGAAAAGAAAGAAAGAAAATCAGAGAGGGTGGAGAGGTGGGATGAGATCGGAGTGTAGGCCGCCCCCCGTTTCCCACGTCCGGAACAGTGTGTTTGTGAGTCGGTCACAGCTTTGGATTTCTTCGTTTAGAATGGCAAAAAAACAAAACAAAAACGTAAGCCTGAGTTCGGTAAACGATGCGTTCGATTTCCGTTTGGGGGGAGGAACACTGATGGCGTCCAGCCGCGCAGCTCGTCAGGCGGCCGCCACTCGCTGCCGGACAGTGTCTGAAAGCTCACAGCGGTCGGGGGGTAAAGGGGACTTCAGCTTCTTCTTCTTTTTAATACATTAAACATTCCATAGAGAATACAATCAACTTCCCCTGACACACACGCGCTCACACACACACACACACACACACACACTCACACATGCCTGAACAGCAACAACATTCGTAAATATCGTCTTGAAAATGATCATTCGTATTCACAGCTCTATTTACAGTCGCGTCTTTAGACTCATTCGGATCACGTGAGTGTTTCTCCGTCTCCGGACGGACGGAGACGGCGGACAGCAAAACCGCAGAGGAGCGCGACCCTGAACCCAAATGGACGACATCGCGTTTGATGAATCCTTAGTGTTGGCTTCCATAACAAAATCTAAAGAAGACCCTGGCAGTCTCAATAAACATTAACCATGATGATGAATTTGTAAAAGATGGAGATTTTCTTTTCTTTTTTTTTTTTTTTTTTCAAACTAATTGTTTCTCCTCTGTGTTTCCTGATTACGCTTTCAATAAAAAGCATCAACGCACTTGGAAATAAAAATGCATAGCAATCAGTGGGCACGCACACACACACACACACACACACACACACACACACACACACGCACACACACACACACACACTCACACACACACAAATACAGTGAGTAATAATAAGATCTGAATAAGGTGATTGTTGGAAAAAAGCCCTTAAATGGTTCAAAGTCTTAAACGCAAGGAGACATGGACTGAGTTCAGAGGTCAGGCGGTTCCTTCTGGGAAACGTCTGACACAAAATGAAGGTTTGCTCATGTAGAGACTTCAGTTTGGTTCAAATCTGGTTATACATATATGAACTGAGTCTTTTCATCCCAAACAAAACCAGTGATGCACATTGATCCATCTGTCTCTTCATTCATTGATCTGTCATCGATTACACTGATTTCTTTTTTTGCAAAAATCCAATCTGTTCAACGTTTTCTTGGAAAAGCATGAATGAGCATCACTGCTGCACATTCCTACTTGATCTGAACACATTCAATGTTCTTTATTCAACATAACAGAGAAATGCGAGCAGCAAAATAAAAGCTCACATCATCAAGCAGACAGAAGGATGCAGGTGGAGGCGATGCTCTGAGAGACGGACGACAAACGCATCGCTGGTTTCAGAGTTGAAATGGGATTTGAAAGAAAGAAAGAAAAATAACACTCGTCCTCTCAGTAATAAACGTGGGACAGAAATGGCTTAAGAGGGTGAATCTGCCAACAATCACAACAACGTCTTACTTCTTGAACAAAACACATCCGTCAAGGAGGGAGGAAACTCACAGCCGCTTGACACTGCCCCGTAGACTCAATATGCTGAATAGTCTGTAGATGTTTCTCTGTGTTGGTCGTTAGATCAGTCAATGGCAGCAGATTTGGAAAGAATCAAAGGTCAATCTCTTTCTGTTCAGAAGAATCTGCAGGAATCAGTCCTTCTTTTTGCTTTTCCTTCCCGAACATCTTCACAACTAACTAGTTCTAATTCAAGCAGGAAACCAAATTGTGTCGCTCGTCTTTGGCTACGGTTCACGATAAAGGGATTGGTTGAATTGCATCGATCTGATATGTGTGAGCGAGCAGCCGGTGGAGTTTTCCTCCTGCTCTCTGAGCTGAAAGGCCGTTCCCAGGCCAAAAATTCCTTAGCAATTAAAAAAGAAAGAGGCTGGTGGCAAAACATGAGAGGAAAAGAAAAAGCACTGACAATTAAAGGGGATAAATTCCATTTTCAGAATTCTGGTTGATGAGTTGAGGAGATAAAGAGTGTTCATTTTAAATGCAACAAATCAAGAGGTTCACTGCATTTTTAAGCAAATATAAAGACAAGAAAAAAAGACTTCTTACTGCTGTGCATGTTCTAATTTATAGGTTTTCAAAATGTTGAAGCAGGATCACCCTCAGTGATTTGTGCAAATCTCCCCAAGTTAACTTCAACATGTGAGATCTGAAAGCTTGCTCTCGGCAATCAATACTTCAGCCCTCCACTCATCGCGTGAAAACAGAGAAAAAAGTCTGGGATGAAGTTGCCTGGCGGCCCCCAGGAACGGTTCGGCCCACTGCACTGGCTGAATCCGACCTGCAAAACCGAAAACATCAGCTCGTCTTGGATTTCTGAAAGTTGGCCAAACTCACAAAAAAAAAACAAAAAAAAAAAAAAAACAAAGTTGGATTTGAGGAAGTGGGCGTTTCAAAGATTGAGGATTTGTTTTAGGGAGTAAATTGAGAAGAACTATGAAGGTGTGAAGGCTGTGACATGAAAAGCCTCTGTGGTGGTGTTAGCATTAGCATTAGCATTAGCATTAGCAAGAAGTGCCCACACTTATTGTAGCTGAACTCTTTCTGTGGCAAAACCTCTAAAACATCGGGTGTAAATCCTGACTGCGATAAGGATGAAATGCCTTGACCGGGAGGAGGATAAATAATAATAAAAGCAAGAGGACAGCGGTGTTCTCCAGCGCACAGCGCGGCTGCAGTTTTCCCTGAGCACTTCTGGACTGGGTGCAGCTCGACGTAAAGTGAGACCATGGCTTCGTTAGAGGTGGAGGGGGTCGGCGGGGACGGCGCGTTCGGCTCGTTCGACTCGCCGTTTCTCAGATCTGGATCCTGACGCGGCCTTTGAACTGCACTGCACTGCAGAGTTTTCGGGAGTCGAACCTGTCGGACATTCTGGAGGCAGATTCCCGCTAAAATCTCTGTCGTTCCTCAGTTTGTTTCGTAGTAACCTGTATGCGAGTCCCTTAAAGGGTGATTCTTTATAAAAGTCTTAAAAAGTAAGAAAAAACAATAAAGAAACCAGAATCTCTCAGACAACCACATCCACTCCGTTTTCATAGAAAGGTTTACAATCTCTGCTCACCGTCTGATAAACACACGTGGATGGCAGCTAGTCTGTGTCTAACAACATATCGGACCCTCTCTGTGCAAAATAGATAAAGCGCTTTGCTCTGTTTTCACATCTCAACAGTCATATGGTACTTTTTTAAAGCACTTCTTAAAGCACAAACAGACAAACACAAGAAAATAACTGGTCTTAAAGGTGCTGTGTGTAGCGGATCCATCGCCGTCACGTGAGATTGCAGCGTCAGTAACGTCAGTGTCGAAGATAACCAATCGTAAAGGGTTACGGCTAAGGCTGCTCATACAAAAAGTTTTAAATAGCGAAATTAAGGTTAATTTTTATGTATTTTTCTAAATATAAAAAAACGTTTCAAAGCTGTTGTCTCTGTCCTGCTAGTAAAGCCCATGTTTAGCCTTTAGTCAACTAGTCCATATGCATAGATCCGATGCATTAGTTATTCATCTTCCCCTTTGGGCGACTGAGTCGCACACCTTTACACGTTTCTCTGCTTTTGCTTCAATATGCAGATTGTTTGGTAATGATTCCCAGACATAAGGAGGACGTGAGAAAAGCAGAAAACACTAGTTGTCAAAATAAAAGCTCTGCAATATCACAGCGACACTAATGCACCTTAGAAGCTACACAAACCACCTTTAACAGCAACAGTGACAATAAGAAATTAAATAATCCAGTTGCCAACAGTCAAAAACCTAAATTGGAACAAAAAAAAAAGAAAAAAAGTTCGATGGTGCAGGAAAGACCAGATTCAAGAGGGAAGTTGATGCTGAAGGTCAGCGAACAATACGGCAGCACCGGGTCCGCCGGGAGTCCGTGGACGCGCCGTCTCCGCTGCGTCGTCCCGGTTTGTGGAGCGCGGACAGTATGGCAATGGCGGCTTGAGCCGGCGGGGGGTGGAGGTAAAGTTCTCTGCTCTCTCCCGCGAGCAGGGCGGGGTACTGGCTGGGGGGGAGGAGAGGGGGTGGGGTCGCGTCTCAGAGAGGGAGGGGAGGGCGGAAGAGGAAGGGCGATCGTCGTCCTCTCCTCCGTCGGGCTCCGACTCGCTCCGTCGCTCCGCCTCACAGCGCCGTGGCCTCCCAGCTGGTCCCCCGCGGGACCTGGCGTCACTTGGTCTCGGTCAGCACCGGGGCGGGGACCGCCGAGGGGTGCGGCCGGGCCAGCTCCGCCCCCGCGGCGGGGGAGGAGGCCGCGGACGCCAGGCTGCAGGGCGTGACGGGCGCCGTGACACCTGGGAGAGACAACCGGCCGCTCAGTCAGACAAACTCTTTGTTTGAGAAAAGGGGCTCCGAGCACTGTTGTCATGGAAACGGATACCAAAATCCAACGATCCCAGCATAGAATCTCTTTAAGTTTCAGTTTAAAAAACTGTACAGTCATCGGATTGTCTTATTCTAGCAACTTTGCTCTGTACTCACATTCCTTGCGTGGAGCTGCGATGTTGTTGTCTATGGAAGAGTTTTTGCTGGCGCTGGCGTTGGAGCTCTGGGCCGCCTGGCCGCCGTTTTGGCTCTGAGCCGACTGGCTCTGGCCGGCCTGGCTCTGGCCGGCCTGGCTCGGCCTGGCCTGGCTCGCCTGGCCCTGGGCCGCCTTCGGCGTCTGACCCGGCCGGTTTGGCGAGTTGGAGGCGTCCATGCTGCTCCCCATGCTGCTGCCCAGCTGCAGCCGCCTCATGTGTCGGACCACGGCGGTGGCGTTGAACGCTTGCTGCGGGAAGAGACGAGAAAATAACATTTCTTTTTCTGTCTTGTTCAAAAGGGAACATTTTTAGCGATATAAAAGACTATTGAAACGTCTAAAGCGGAGAATTATTAAAAAACGTCTGTCTGCTCCCACAACCGAGGCTTTTAGTTTGATGTGTTGGTTTTGAATGAGGCCTCTGTGCTTTCAGAGCGCCGTCTCACAGGCAGGGGGGCTGTTCACATCAGGGATTTATGTAATTTCAAAAAGATCTAAAATGAGATTTTTCTCTTGATAGTGGATATGAAGCTGTGGGGGGAAAAAATGGCATTGTTTCAGGTCGAGTGATTCCTCCATTTTTCTCCCGGGGGCTGCGGGGAGAAAGCGGAGGATGATGAGGGGTAACTCCTCCGAACGATTCGGAGAGCGGCGGTCTGCCGACGCAAACCTGCTGAGAATAAACCGCAGCAAACAGAATTTACCCTCCATTTGCTCTTGGCAAAGTTCTTCCTGATCTGCCGGCTGACTGACTCATGGATGTTCTTGCAGAGAGCCGTATCCCCAGCGATCCTACACACACACACACACACACACACACACACACACACACACACACACACACATAGAGACATGCACAAATTCTCTGTTAACACATCTGACTGTACATCAATATCGGTATTGATTTCATGCCTTTTTGTAATGCCTGCCTTTGATTCAGTGTTTGCATGTATGTGTGTGTGTGTGTGTGTGTGTGTGTGTGTGTGTGTGTGTGTGTGTGTGTGTGCGTGTCTCACCAGGGATGTCTGAGTGCCTGTTCGCAGGTGAAACGCTTGGCTGGATCCTTCTCCATCAGGCTGCTGATGAAATCCTTGGCTGAGGGAGGGGAAAAAAAAAAAAAAAAAAGAACATCAAACTGCCATTAAACGTCAGTGAGACGACGTGCCAACGCACGCACTCACTGTACCGTCGTAAAACGGCGGCGTTTAAACTGTTCTCAGGCTCATCCACTCAGACCGAGACCCGAGAAACACTCATGATCTCTGGCATTCGTCTCCTAAAGCGGACGATGAATCAAACCTGACAAGGCGTTTATGGCGTTCGATGAGTTAAGGGAGGGAATCCGCGGGCGAGCATGAATAAATGCTCAAAAACAGTCCTGGTCAGGAGATATTTTGGAGTTTTCTGGAGGTTATAGCACCTCAAATACCCAAAAGCTGCCAAATGTACATAGCTGCTGTCTGGCTCTGATCTAACGCTGTTTTATCACGACTAAAACTCAAACCCTGGGCTGAAGTTCGGGTTTCCAGACGGACGGACGGAGGCTCACCTGAGTCTGATATGTCGTCCCAGTAGGGGGCGTCGAACTCGTAGTCGGCTTTCAGGATCTGCTCGAACAGCTTGGAGTCGTTCTCGTCGTAAAACGGCGGATAACCGCAGAGCCTGCAGGCACGACATCACTACTTCAACTCACTTTCACTATAAAAGCCACGAGTTGCTGTATGTTTAGCATCATTTCAGCGTGTGGTTAAGTTTACACATGCGTAGTGTGGCGATTTCCTTGCGACAGAGTGTGAGGTTGTGATCAGGTTAAAGTGAGATTACTGCTTCGCGGTGATGGCGAACACAAACGAGCCGGAGTCCCAGTCTGATTCCCCGTAATGAGTCGGCTGAACGCGGCAGCCGAAAAAACATCATCTGCACCTCATTACCGAAGCCGCGGATGCACCGGGAGACTTTCATAAAAACTCATTAAAATGCCGTTCCCCATCGATACACACCGGAAGAGAGGAATAAAGGGAGAACGCGCCGGGAAGGGAGGAAGGAGGGCCGAGCCTGGCGCGAGGAAAGGACGGCTTTCCGCTTTGTTTTCCTGGTTTCGCATTTGCTTAAAGACTCAGCTGACCATCACACACACACACACACACACACACACACACACACACACACACACACGCGGGTGATTATCATGGTTGATTACCTGATGTGATCTTTCCACCTGAGTGGAAGCTAAAAGCTAACAAGGTCTGAATCTCAACACTAATTGTGCTAATTGCCAGCAGGGAGCTGCAATTTCTCTCTCGCTCCCTTCTTTTCTTACACACACACACATACATGCACACACACACACACACACACACACACACACACACACACACAGTGACCCCATTCTCCAGTGAGCCGCCAGCTGCAGAAACACCTCATTTTACTCACTATAATTGAGAAACAAAATGTTAATTGACATCCGAAGACACACAGACACACTCGTAGCACACAAACCCACTAATCTCTTTGACAGGTACCAAACTAGGCTAAGTTCGCTTTAATGGTTTGCCACCTCCGCGCTTTATTAACCCGCGGAAGACCCCTGACCCCTGGCCCGCTGTCTGACCTCCCGGTTGAGGAAATAAGCTGTGGACGGAGCCGACACGCTCTCATAAACGGGGACACAAAAACACGTACCTTTGAGTCAAAGTCAAGAAATAAATCTGCATACAGCAACTAAAACGGTACTTTCTACTGCTGTTATATAAGATACTTGATCGTAGTGATCAGTTGTTGTTACCGATCAGTTTTCTTCTCATTCATTCAGCTGCTTTCTGCTCGGTTTGTCTCCACCGACTTGGTTTGCTTTTGTTTACTCTGCACTTTTCCCGTGGATTACGCCGCAGTATGACTGCAGATTTGCAGAGTTAATCCCGCGGAGAGCTTTAAAATCCACATTGAGAGCACTTGAATTTGATTCCACTAGACGGACTTGGGGAGACGGTTCGTCTTCCCGCCTTGGAATGACAGCATTCCCACTTTATTGAGCGGAGTGCCTGCATGGAGCCCTGCTTTCCGCCCTCAGAAACATATTTTTTCGTCCGTTTCCCTTTGCTTAAACACTCTTAAATGAGCAAACACACATAAACTCTTATGTCGACATAAGGGGGAGGGGAGACGCAACAAAAGGAGAAAAAAAAAAATGGAAAAAAATAAGATGCAGCTCGCAGCTCTGTGTCCATACAAGGCCATCGGGTTGAGCTCCATCTGGCTCCGCCGACGGCACACAAACCACATTATCGCCATCTCACACACACGCACACACACACACAGAATTACTAAAACGAACAAACACACGTGCGCTCGCACCAAGTGTTGCTGTGGACACTCCGTGATCCACCGCGGATAATTAACCTCGTGGAAACAATGCGAGGCGCTTGTGAGCGGCGTTCTGCGGTCCCCGATCGCGATCCGCCGCATACCAGACGGCGGTTTTTTTGTGTGTGTGTGCATAAGCCAGGATACGTGTGAGTCACTGTGTGCCGGAGTTGCGTCTGGATTTCGAAGCGGCGTTCGCGTCTGGCAGCGGTTTGAGCTGCAGAACCTGTGATTGCGTCTGTCCGTCATTCGTGCCTTTTACAGGAAGACAGGCGCTGACGGCGAATGGACAGATGCAGGAAACAGCCGACTTTGCAGATTTCATGCGACATACGGCGTGAGTGCGGCGTATGCCGTTAACCGTGAGGAATCTGGCAAAGTGTGAAACGTGGCGCCGGCTGAAACGGGCTGAGATCAACCCGCTCGGCGGTGTGAAGTAACACCGAGGAGACGAGCTGCGACTCACAGGATGTAGGCGATCACGCCGATGGACCAGCAGTCCACCGCCTTGCTGTACGGCTTCTGGGCCAGGACCTCCGGAGCTGAAAGGCAGAGACGCAGAGAGAAAATTACTCATTTTGACTTTCTATTCAGCTCGAGGCCCAGTAAAAGGCGCCGCGCGGCGTTTTACGTGGAAACGCAGCTGCTTAATGAGCCCGAACACAGAAAATATGCAGACTCTTTACGTTCATGTAAATTAAAGTCACATGTCCGCACGGTTAAAATGGTGGGAAATTTTCCGCAGGAGGTTTGGACTTTCACCCTGCACGTAAACAGTCCGCAGTTTCTCTCCCGTTTCAGCGCAGGGTCACGCTCCGGCCCGGCCTCGCTCTCGTTTCTCGCCGCCGCTGGCGATTGCGAGGAAGACCGGCCTGGACTGACCTTCCTCTGCCGCTCATTACTACAAAGCCCCAGATAGAGCAAACCTGAGGACAGTGAACTCAGCAGAAACATCGCCTCACAAGGCTTTTCCGACACACACACGTATATATACACAGGCCGTGCAAACCACAAAGAACACACAAAATACCTCATATCTCATTCCAAATATAAACTCTGAAAACTGCTGCTGAATCAGAAGGATTAGGAGAGTTTATTAGTTAACCATGAGTCACCCAGAAAGCCTTGTTTTGTTAGACTTGGGAGATTTTTGCACAGTGTGGTCACTGTGTCTGGAGCTCGCCAGTTTGGGACGAACACGGTGTGAAGAAACTGTTTTATTCTTAATTCATTAAACTCAGGATGAAAGATGCAACGCTTTGAGCTACGTAAAGGAGTCCAAAATCTTAAATCTTAATTGTGCCGTTCCAGCGATCATCGCTCCGTTCCTCCTCCAGTCCTGCAAGCTGCAGATATATTTAGAAACTGTTTGAAGTGGAAATGCCCCGAAGCGCGGCGAACTTCCGCACGAGAAAGGTGGAGGTCGGAGGTCAAGCTGTGGAAGATTCTGGAGGAGGGGAACAGTGGAGAGCCTGAAAGTGCCTCTGTGTGTGTTTATTAAGGTTTTACGCACCAAAAAAATGGCAGAAAATTCCAAAACTACGCTCCATCTGTCTCCCATATGAGCACACACAAACAGGAATCTTCACACACACATAGTGACTGGATGCAAAAATTCACATAAAATATAAATATCACACATATTTACAATCTTCTACATCGGTGGCAAACGTGTGAACGGAGAGTTCAACATGGAGACTTTCAGGTTGAGAGAGGAAGAGGAGCGACTCCGCCGGAGGCGAGGGACGTACCCACGTATCCCGGCGTGCCGCACGCCGTGGACATGACGTCGCCGCTGCCCTCCATCTTGGAGAGGCCGAAGTCGCTGATCATGATCTTTGACTCGTCTTGAGGATTGAAATACAGCAAATTCTCAGGCTGCGGGGAGAGAGAGAGAGAGAGAGAGAGAGAGAGAGAGAGAGAGAGAGAGAGAGAGAGAGAGAGAGGGGGGGGGGGGGGATACAGATTCATCTTTTCATCCATGTTTAACCTTCATCCCTCCTTCATGTCGCTCCCCCCGGCCAATCCCGTCTCTTCTAACAGTCGGCACACGCCACGCTGACCCACAATGCACTGCAGGGGTCAAACCCCTGCCCTCTGCGCTGCAGTAAATCTTCAAGCTGGCTGATTTATAGGAAGGACACGTGTGTGTGTGTGTGTGTGTGTGTGTGTGTGTGTGTGTGTGTGTGTGTGTGTGCTACCTTCAGGTCTCGGTGCACGATGCCCATCCTGTGCAGGTAGTTGACGGCGTCCAGGACCTGCCGGATCAGCGTGCTGGCGTCCTTCTCCGTGTAGAAACCCTTCTCCACGATGCGGTCGAACAGCTCGCCGCCGGACACGCTGCCACGGGACGGGACACAGCAAGAGTGTGTGTGAGTGTGTGTGAGTGTGTGTGTGTGAGAGAGCGACATCATCTATGACACAGTGCAGCTCAGTGAGCGAACATGATGACGGCAGTAATTGAGGAGGAGAAAACCTCCGATCGAACCCGGTTCAGTAAAGTTAATCTGCAAATTTGCCCTCCGGCGGATTCCTTCAGTACGCCGCTTTGTGTTTAATGACTCTGTGCCACATGAATTAACTTGTCCGGGGATACACACTGCACAGCTGGCACAGGTGGCTCAGATCCCCCCCCCTGATGGACAGGCGCATGGCGCCCCCTGCTGGAGGAACAGATGGCACCACAGAGGGCATGCAGCCGGGGTAGAACACCCGGCTTGGTGCACACTAACCCGAACTCTTAACCTTTCTACTCAATAAAGAAATGAAAAACACCAGCATACAATCAAACCTGCAGACAGGAAATGATGAGGATCGTAGTCGTGAGAGAACAGGAAGAGGAAATACTGAGTAAAAGAGGTTATTAACTAGCGTGTGCATCGATAAAGTGCTGAAGAAACGGTGTACCAGGCTGCCCTGTGTGTGTGTGTGTGTGTGTGTGTGTGTGTGTGTGTGTGTGTGTGTGTGTGTGAGATCGTCACGGTGACAGATCAGATTATCAGCCTGTAGAACTAAACTAATGAAGTTTCTGGAAAAAAGAGATCAGAATTAGTTGCTAATCCCCCCGTTCTGTCTTCAAAGAGGCCAGCGACTCGCCGGTCGTGTCTGGGAATGACGGGACGCGCACACACACACACACACACACTCACACACACACACTGAACGGGAGATCAGCCACCAGGCTGCATGGTTGCATAAGCATTTGCGTAAGGACGCTGTGGCAATCA
This sequence comes from Salarias fasciatus, assembly GCF_902148845.1. Classification (NCBI taxonomy): domain Eukaryota; kingdom Metazoa; phylum Chordata; class Actinopteri; order Blenniiformes; family Blenniidae; genus Salarias; species Salarias fasciatus. Next base: position 15,055,713 of record NC_043761.1, on the reverse strand, counting down.
GACAGGAGCTCACGCACACACACACACACACACACACACACACACACACACACACACACACACACGCACAGATAACAAAAATCCCATTAAAAACATACACACAACTAAAGACAAACAGATCAGATTAAAATCTCCGTCAGACATAAAGTCAAATAACAGGAAATGTGTTGATGTGACAGACGAGGTCGGGAATCGCTGCTCCTTTAGCAATACCTACAATTTAATATGAATCTATCTTCAAGAAGGATCAGATTTTCTTTAATGTCCTGTTGCTCCGTCACTGCAGGATCAGCATCACATTCAGAGTCCTGCTCAAGGGCATTTAGGCACAAGGCCATGCTCACACAGGGAATCGAACCGATAACTTTGGATCGGTGGAAGATCTGCAAGACGTCAGACGATGCCGGATCTAAACGTCATGCAGTCTGGAGCGAATCGCGCCCGGTTTCAGCACCGTGAGCTGAATGGAAGAGCATGAGCTGCGTGTGGAGCCCTCCCCTCTGACTGCAGGAAAAGTGAAATTGGTCTGAAAGCATGTCGTCATCTGTCCTTGGCAGCCGGCCACGTCCCGCTCGCTAACAGCTTTCTTCTGAGGACGACTCCCCGCAGGATCCCCAAACCGCCGCCGCGTAGCCCCGTGCTAAGGAAGCCGGGGACGTGATTGGCCGCGAGCGTCACGGCCTCCGCCACGCCCGCCCGGAGATGGCGGTTTTTTTTGTTGTTTTTTTTGTCTGTTCTCCTACGTTGACCTCGGGTGTTTTCTGGCTCCGGCCCTCGCTGCAGAAGCCCTTGGCGGTTGGCAGGACTCGCACTGCAATCTGTCAGGTTAAAACCTCAGATAGAGGACCGAAAAAAAAAGAAAAAAATTCAGACTGAACGTCACAACATTCCTCCCTGCCTGCTTTTTGCTGTCCCTCCATCCATTTCTCCGGCGTCAGCTGATCCGTTTGCAGCCAGGCGGCCTTATCGAGGCTCGTACATCACAGCTGACAGCGGGCCTCGCTCCCTCCTCCCTGTGTGTGTGTGTGTGTGTGTGTGTGCATGAGATGAAGGGCCATTAGCGTGTCGAGCTAATCACAGAGGAGCGTCGGGGACCGCGGCCGAGCCGCTGCGGTCATCAGCTGGAAAACCCCGGCGCTGCACTCGCACCTCCGCCCCGCCGCCTCTCATCTCAGGTCTTGTTTCTTCGCACAAACCCTCGAATCAGATTAAGGCAACACGGCGCAAACAGTCACGCAAACACTATAATTGCCCTAATTATATTAAACTCCTAATCTGTGCAAACATAACCTGATTAACACAGCCAGAGAGCGATTATGCAGGAGCTCGATAATTACGTCTTATTTGGGCATTTCTTCTTGCTTTGAATTTGTGTTTGTGTCAGCTAAACTCCACGCTTTCTCCTTTTGTAGAGGCAGAAGACTCACGAACATGTGAGGAGATCAAATATGAAAAAAAGTGCTTTGTTTTTGTATTTTTTCATTTATTCCATCCTGCTTTTCCACGTTGCTGAAATCCAGATTCCCCCCGAGCCTCGTGCGCTTCAATTTGTCTACCTCACAATATCGAAGCCCGCCGTGCACGTGGCCGTATTGATTTCCATGGCGGCACATGCCGAGCGTCTCCCCACGGCGGGGATTACGGGAGAGCGGCTGTGATGAGCACGAATCAGGCGAAACGCTTGCCAGGAAGCATCGATCCCAACTGCACAGAAAATAAACAGGAGTCCTTCTTCCTGAGTGGGATTTACTGTACGTCCATTAAAAAAATCTCAAAGCACAGATATTTCAATAAGGAAAGTCAAAAATCAGATTCACATCCTCAGAACCCGCAGATATTCTTGATATTAAGATACTAATCGCTCCTGAGGAAAGCCAGCGGCGGATTATGAGTTTCGTCTCAAACTGCAGAAGACGTCAGAAACAGACGGTCGCTTTGACGGTTTCATTCACAACAACAGGAAACGCAGCCGAAAGGTTAAACGGCTTAGAGGTGGAGTTAAGTCCTCGGACTGGAGTCTGGCCATGGGAGAGGTTTAGAGGGACGAAGAGGAGGAAGAGGAGGAGCAGCTCTGAGAAAAGACCAGATGCTGTCCTAACTGATATTCGGAGAAGGCCAACTAACCTCTCCATGATTTTTCAAAGGCCAAAAGGAAAAAAACAACTCATCTAATTTCCACAATTAATTCATTTCAATATTCATGGGAACCGTTCTTTTTATTTCATCGGTATATTTTAAAATAAATCATGTTTTCCGGCCCGTTCAGACGCCACATTGAAGAGTCTTCATCCAGCCGCCTTTGTCTTCTTCCAGTAAAACGTCAGCCGCCTGCTTTCCTTTCTTTCCTGTTCATTGTTCTGTCGGACGAATTCGGCTGAAATGTGACGAACGTCATGATCAAAAAGGGAAATAAAAATAAACTGGAGTTAAAAGTACAAGCTGGCGTAAGAGAAACGTGTTTTTTGTGCCAGAATACGATCAAATGGGGGGGGGTCCTCCTCCACGGGGTCCGGAGCGTGACCCCGGACAGAGCGCCGCTGTGAGACGTGGCCGATAACGATCCCGCCCCGCCGCCTCCTAAACACAGATCCTGTTGTGTAATCCGCCGCCGCGACTTCCACCTGAACTCCGCTGGCTGTTTCCAGCAGGAGCGCCAAACCCGCCGGACCGTCGGCTCCTCTCTTACGGAAGCGGCTCTGACCCTGAGGAGGAGGTCAGTGGGGCACCGGCGGGCGAGCCGGCATCCCGCACGTGTGTGTGTGTGTGTGTGTGTGTGTGTGTGTGTGTGTTAGAAGGAGGCATCATGAATATCTGGCTCCTGCGCTGCTGTTTGATGAATAAGTAATTAAATCTTAGCAAATCAAAGTGTGAATGATCTGTTAAAAATCAAACATTTCTATTATTATACAGTTTCTCTTTTTCTGTCTTTGTTCTGAACTAACTCCTCTAATCTCATTCTATCCTTTCACTTTACCTGCATTGGAATTTACTCATAGATTTTGAAATTTTTACTATTTTTGAACTCAATTCTCTTTTAATTCAGTCGTTTTCCTTCAGACAGAACTCACAGCTGCATGATCAGGTAGAGGTGGTCGGGACTCTCGTAGATGTCCTCCAGCGCCACGATGTTCTCGTGCTTGATCCTGCAAGAACAGAGACGGGAAAGGGTTAAAATCTGCGGCGAGAAAACCACAGGGCTGCTAATCCTGGTGCTGAAGCGCTGACAGTTTGCCTCCTCATTAAGTTTCTGTCACATTAATCCCAGTGAAGCACTGAGGGGGCTTCGCTCATGAACCTAATTCAAATCTCCACATTGACACAGTTTTAAACTCGTGGGGCGACCGCAGAGCCATAATCTGAACTCCGTTTCCCGCAGCTTCTCATTATATTGAGATTATTGGACCATTTCATGCATGGATGACTATCATGTTGCATGATCAAAAAGCCCCAGAGCCGCTATTAAGTGACCCATGTAGTGAGTTCTGTCACGCCGTTCAGAGCCGAGTCACTGCTGACGCACTGCTGGACGTGTTTTGGATAAAGCCATACAGGTGATGGATGAATGGATCTCAGATGATCGTGTTTGAAAAGAAATACAAACGGTTTTAACAATAAGATGCGACATCCACCGAACTCCGAGTCTCACTGGAGACGTAAAAAAGACGGATCCTGCGGCGAGCGCTCCACATTAGACAGCTCCAGTCCTCCCCAAACCTCCTGTTGCTTCTCTCCTCACCTCTCCATGGTTACAGCAGCGTGATGAGGGTGTTTCCATCCCTCCGTGTGTGTGTGTGTGTGTGTGTGTGTGTGTGTTTGTGTGTGCAGGCGCACATTCGCTGCCCAAATACCTCATACCTTGTAGGAACATGATGGAATTTGCCAGCGGGCGTGTGGGTTAATCATCTCTTGCATTGTGAGCAGAGGCGATTCCCCAAAGGTCTGTGCACACGCTAACACACACACACACACACACACACACCACACACACACACACACACACACACACACAACAACAACAACAACGTGCACAGCAGGCGCACAGGTGAGCATCTCACACTTATTATGTAGTGTATGATCTCGACAATGGCGGGCAAGCAGACGGCGAAACAGACGAGAGCGGAGGGATGACTCACACACACACACACACACACACACACACACACACACACACACAGTCTTGTATTTCTATCCTTGTGGGGACCGTCCATTGACTCCCATTCATATCTAGCACCTAACCCTGACCCTTACCCTAACCCTAACCCACACCACAACAAAGCCTAACCCTAAAGAAATGTTTTTGCACTTTTACTTTTTTCAGTAACAACAACATGGTCAAGAAAACACTGTTTCTCCTACTTAGGACCGGAAAAAGGTCCCCACAAGGCACGTCGTTCCACGTTTTGCTATCCTTGTGGGGACATTTGGCCCCAACAAGGATAGAAATACGAGAACACACACACACACACACACACACACACACACACACACACATATTTAAGCCCTGGCTGAGATAATGAAGGTCTTGGAGAAAGCAGCCTTGTTAGAGTCTGATGTGTAAGAAAAGGAGGAAGGTGAGAGCAGACATGGCGGGTTGGGGGTGGGGGGGTGGGGGGGTGGGGGGGGGGGGGGGGGGGGGTTAGGGGGGTTTCAGGGACCCGCAGACGAGAAACCAGACGTAAAGGCCAGCAGTTAAATGCACTGTCACTGAGATTCACCTCCACACTGATTACTGAGTTACTGAGTGTTCCAACATCACAACAGGCAGCATTTCTGGACGAAAACCAGCTGGAGAACGGCGACCTGATCTTCCAGGCTGAGAACACACTCCGATTCAACCGTGGATGATTAAAAAGTTACTAAACTTAGAGGATCTATTTAGACACAGTGCAGCTTGATATGTGGGTCAATGGTAGTGGATAAAGGTCAACTTGCCTTTGTAGCCAGTTCCTTTAGAGAATCAATTAAATATTAATACAAACCAATAATAGAAGTGGAAATTGTTGGTTTTTTGATCATCTGTCATCTATTTTCACACTGCGATGTGACAAAACACATTTAATAAGATTATGTTTTATTTTAGGGTGATGAAGAAGAAGAATTGGTGACGGTGTCAGCAATCAGGAGGATGTGGACGGACTTTACGGGTGGACAGGTTTGCTTTTGCCATCTGCTGCTGAAACAAAACAAAACCTCGAAAAACACCGAGTCTGTTTTTATCTCCATCATCCGGCTGCCATAAAGGCACAATGCAGATTCCCCCTCCACAGCCGACCCGGCGTCTGGAAGAGACGGCCAGTCTGCTCGCCGGTGTTTACGGTAATGAAAGTCATTTGTCTGAGTGAACATTTGTGTTTCCCCCTCATTACCGCAGACGATGCTCTGCTCTTCCGTATCGCTCGGCGCTCCGGCCAATTCAGACCAAGATATTTTACTAAATAAAACTGCATCTTTATGCTGTTAAAGCACCACACAATATGAAAACACAGCTCCTTCTTGACGGTTTGATGTCGGATTTGACGCCACTCGATACGTCTGACAGCATCCAGCTCTGCCGCTCTCTCATTTCCCAGCCTGGGAGAAGCTGTAACTACGCAGCCCGACGTGCTATCGGCACATTCTGATGCTATATTTTCCCTGGGTCTCTGTCATGCCTTCAGCTTGTGCACACACACACACACACACACACGGCGAACGGCGAGCCGTGATTTATTACGGTATGCTGTCGCGGCGCGCTCGGGATGATTCCACCGGGCGGCCTTGTCCGATCGACACCCGCATGATTCAATGTGAAGCTGGCGTCACGACGGGAAATCTAATCAGGGAGTTCAGAACGACGGCAACATCCGCCGAATTCAAAATCACGCCAGCAGAGCGCGGAACATTTCCTCATTCGATGCGTCATTAAGTAAAATATGTGACAGCGCCGATGGATCCGTCTCGCAGATGCAGAAGTTTCGGTGTATTTATATGTGGGTGTTGGTTTGTGCAGTGGGTGGGCTGTGGATCGTGACCCGGGGGCGGAGGGGGTTTACGGGGGGAGGCGAGACGGCGGGTGTGTACGCGTGGAAGAGGAGAGGAGATGCACGGTTGCCCCGGTAACGCAGAATTAGCAGGCCTGCGGGAGCTCACTTCCTCAGCACGGCGATCTCGTTCTCGATGCTGCTCTCCTTCCCCTTCAGGGCCTTCTTGGGGATGCACTTGACGGCGAACATGCGTCCGGTCAGCTTCTCCTGGGCCAGCACCACCTCCGAGAACGCCCCCCTGGGAAAACACACACAAGGGAGACGGATAAGCCGGCGCCGTAATCTCTCGACTTCATCTGAACGTGAAGTCTAACAGGTCAAAGGTGGCGAGAGGTGAAAATCCAGTTAGCCCTGAGCTGATTGAATTCACACCGGAGTGAATCTCAGACTCGACGCCGTCGCTCTCATCCACACTTCATCCCACAGGAGCATAGATATTCAATTTAGACTCACTCCATGATTCCGCCTCCTTTCGACCTCGATCAACATAATCACTCCCTTGTAATTTGACACCTGCTTCATCATCTTGCCTGCAGCTGTATCTAAATCAAACTACCATACATGGCGATGTCTCCTCTTCATGTGACCGTTTTTAATTCGAAGGCAAAACTAAACTGAATTATATGTTTGATGATAAACACAGCTCTCCCCTTTCACCATGAAAATATGTCTTTCATGTGAGCCTCGGTATGAAGCGCAACGGAACAACATAATCATATATCTGATGAGCCTGACTGAAGTCGAGCGTTCCGTCTGCAGTCAATCATTTCCATCCCGTCATGACTGACAGCGTCTGTTTTGCTCTCAGGTAGGAATGTCTGCATCGAGCATAATTACAGCGTTCCTGATCGGAAGCTTCCACCAAGGTGTATCAGGCACAATCTGGTTCCGAGTGACTCAACACGTTAGTCATGATTTGTCAGTCGCGCTTATTTTCAGGGTTTTTCTTGTGAGTCACAACTATATAATATCCACACACAGTTATTTTGCCCATTTGCAGCAGGTACAGTCTGCATCTGATGAGCTTAATTTGTGGGAAAAGATCTGCTGAGTGTGACATTAGTAATTTATTCCACGGCTGAAAAACGTTGCAGCGTTGGCTCACACAAACGGATTATCCTCCATAACTGCCGGGGCGCTGAAGTCAGGAGGGAGGGGGGTAATGGGAAATTACGATTCAGCCCCGTCCTTCAGATGTGGAATGGGGATGTACATCGGAGCGTGTGCGTCACGGAGACGGAGCGCGGCGATGAATGGAGATGAGACCGCTGAGCCGAGCGTCGACTCCTGTGAATTAAAGCAAACATGCCCCCCCGTCCTTATCTCCTGCCCTCTTTCCTTGTTTTCTCCTTTTCCTTCTTTTCCCGTCCAGCTGTCAGGACGCCTGCAGCTGACGTCCAAACTTTAAAAACTCTCTTCAGGCTCAAGCGTTGAAGGCGTTTGAATAAATCTATATCAACCTGATTAAACACAGCATACAGTCAAGGCTCTTTTCTCCTGCAAGAACCCTCCGCTTCATTTCTCCGTCGTGCTGGAAAATGATTTCCAGGCCGCCTTTCAAACGTCGACGGCTCCAATAAACCTTCATCACACCTTCTCCTCCGGAGGCTTTTGTTCATCGACCGATTCGTTCGCTCGTATTGTGGTGAGTGTGTTTGTACTGCAGGGGGGGGTTAGCTCCTCATTCAAGGAGAAAGAGTCCGCGGTGAATGAGCTCTCTATCGCATCAATGTGTGTGTGTGTGTGTGTGTGTGTGTGTGTGTGTGTGTGTGTGCAGTGGTGCAGAAAGCCCCCCGAGCTCCTCTGCAGCACAGCGCTTTTGACAAGCCGTCCATCACACACCAGGCCGGCTCGTCTCCCAAAAAAAAAAAAAAAAAACCAGACAAGGGCCGAGTCGGCGGCGGCGGCGCCGGCGCCGGGTGTTTTCCTCACGGCTCTGAAGCGAGAGCCTCTCCTCCTCTGTCGCTCTCCGCCGAGTCTCTCACTTCACGCTCCACACATCTTTCACAGTGCCAAGAGATCACGCCGCCTCCGGTTGCCCCTGGTGATCCAGGTGGATCGTCTAGCAACCAATAGCATCCCTCCGGTGAGTACACACACACACACACACACACACACACACACACACACACACACACACACACACACACACACACACACACACACACGTATGGCCGCACTCATCAGATCAGCGGTGCAGAGGTGCTCGTGCTGATAATGGCTGTTCTGTTGTGGGCTTTGGTGACGTCAAAGCCAGACAAAACAAGTGGGCTAGAACTGCAGCAGCACACACATCCACACACACACACACACACACACACACACACACACACACACACACACACACACACACACACGTACTCACGCACTGACTTGCAGGGACAAAGACGACTTGCATGAGTTAAACACAACAACTGGCTGCTTAGCTAACAACACAGATGCAGGTCTCCGCAACAGTAATCAAATCCCAATCACACAAAAATGTTGGCAAACGCTGTGTGTCCCTGCGTCGTTCTGGTTCCCACGAGACGGATCGGACCCCACAAGCCGGGTAAACAGGGACGCAGACACACACAAACACACACACACTTAGAGCCGTTCATTCATGAGTCTCAAACAAAGAGGAACATGAATGAGCTTCTACAGCAGGAGAAAAGCCATTCAGAGACACAAACACACAGATTTCCCCCTCTATCTGTGTGTGTGTGTGTGTGTGTGTGTGTGTGTGTGTGTGAACTCAGCCTTAACCTGTTCTAAACTCCCAGCCTGTTATAATCCCAATAATCCCATAATAACATCAGCAGAGGATGCAGGTAAACAGGTAACAGCCACAGCATCACTGCTGCGGCTCTCAGTTCTCTCAGCTTATAAGCCAAAACAAGTTTACTTTTTCCATTTTTATCTACGTATACACTGTACCTATAGTCACTTGGCATCTTTGTGAATTGACTGTGTGTGTGTGTGTGTGTGTGTGTGTATCAGGGGTTTACTGACACTCCCTGCTCGCCGCGATCGATTGCGTTTGTTCCTGTATGAACCTGTGTAATTGTGTCAGTCGAGCTCGGCTGCTTCCATCAGTGCACCGAGCGGGAAAATGTATTGGAAGCTACGACCCGAGCGCGTCCGCTCGCCGAGCACGCACCCGACGCAGCGTGAGTCTGCACGCACACACACACATACATATAAATACGCAGCGTGAAACAGATTTATGGCAGGAGAGGCTAGAACAGGCTTGAAAGGTGAGGCTGGCATATTTCACAGCCGTCGGTGTTTCTCAAATACGTTCAAGGTGAGACGTCTAAAAAAAGATCACAGGCTTCCGCCGCTCTGCTGTTTTGCAAATGACCTGGCACGACTGGCAGCCGCCGTGGCGAAGTGTGACGGAGGAAAACCTAGTTGACACCGGCGGCGTCTGCGTCTGGGATTAAAGGAAGAGAAACTCCTGTCTGGTTCTTTAAAGGTGAATGGATCTATCAGCGATGAGAGACCTGATCCGTCCACTGCAGCCTGGAGCTTGAAGACCAGATGTCAAAAAAATGGTCAAACACAGAGGGGACAGAAACAAAACCCGGGCTCTCTGAAATGCCACAAATTGCGCAGAGCGATTACAGTAATTCAGTGAGAGAGAAACATTAACGATCGGGAGCAAACACGGTCGTCCCGCCTGCTGAAGCCTTCATAAACTCCCTCCTGCTCAGCGTTTGGGGAACGTTCCCACAAAGCTTCTCAACACTGTCTCTGTTTTTCTAAAGGTTTTCATCCCCCCCCCCCTTCAATCGCTGTTCATCTGTAGCATTTAATCTCTGCTGTACGCGCCGGACTTTTAACAACAGTGACGTCTGAACGCCGAGCATTAATGGCACTATTAAGCAAAGTGGAAGTACAGCTGAGTGAAAGAAGGCACAATGCAGGCGGAAAGATGCTGCTGGCTCCCTATTGCGTGCACACACTCACACACATGCACACACACACACACACACACACACACACACACGTGCACACACACACGCAAGCACACAGAGAGGAATAATGCCAGCTCTGTAGATCTGTTCCTGCCCGATCGATAATTAGCGGTTTAATCAAAGCAGAAGTGGTCGCCTCTGAATGGACTCATGCACACGCACACACACACACACACACACACACACACACACACACACAGCAGACAAGTCTGACAATGACAGAGCACTGGGAAGGACAATTACACAGTGCAAAGCTAACGTCATCACTGTGCAGGCCTCGGACACACACACACACACACACACACACACACACACACACACACATATATGCACTGCGACACACACACCATTTTTTTCATGTGCTTTGAATACAAAGCAATGTGCTTGAATTGCATCTCATTCTCTCGACGCCAGTGAAAGGACAGGCCATCTCTCCCCCGCCGAACATCCACACAGAGGAATGATGGGATGAAAAACAGACAAAAGAAGCAGGAAGACCTGAAGCCGGAGGAAAACGGAGGATTGGCGGAGTTTTGGATGAAAGCCATTTGGCTGTTTCACATCTCAAGCACTGAGCCCAACAAGGCTCCATGACAGGGTGTGATCAAACCCTGTGTCTGTAGTGGAAAGTGATTCATATAAACTGCAGTCCAATCCAAAGGCAGCAAAAAGGACGGACCGATTCAAAGTGATCCCTCACCCTTCATGCACGACATCTTTCTTTCAAAAGTTTCCTGTCTTTGTGTTGCTGTTGTGCGTCTGCCACGGTTCAGATGGCTTCTGCAGAGTTCAAACAAACACGCCGGCTGTGAACACCGGGATCCACTCAAGTGGGGTTACCATAGCAACATTAACCAAACCTGGTATAACTCACTGCTGAAACACGCTGCAACGCACTCCTGACACATTTCCAGGTGTGCGGGAGAGGGACTCCAAGACTCTTTATCAGCAGTAAATATCTCAAGGCGAAAAGGACGAGCGTGTAAATATTTATTTAATTTTGTATCGTTTCTGCAAATATGAAGCAAGGTATTTTGCATTCTGCTGTCATACAGTGACATCTAGTGGTCCCAGATGGTATGGGACGCAACGATACCACATTTTTAAAGGATAGGAAAGGTACAGGAACTAACCCTTGGCTACTTGCCAATAACGAGCACCAATATGAATGCTAAGAGAGAAACATACTCCCCCCGATCCTGTTCTCGATGCCACACAAGAGGCCCAACGGGACCAAATACAACAAAGAAGCTGCGTCACTGACAATAATCCATCTGCTTGTGTTTGATGCCACATTGAAATTGGATTACTACTGCCTTCTTTTGTGCTGCCAGCGAATCTGGACTCATCACACACCTCACACAGACAAAATCTCTCTCAAACAAAATTTAATCTGTTTAAAAAAAGGAAGATGCAAAGCAGCTCGGAGGTATTTCCACAGCTGGATCCCCACAACTTTGATTTACAGACTTCATTTTAGGATACTTTATGTGTTTCACTCCTTCTATAATCTTTTCTGACTCTCTGCTGTTAGTATTCTTCCAGCTGCGATGAATGGAAGCATATATAGGAAAATACAGATTCCAGCTGACTGCTCTTGTGCAAACAGAGCCAAATGCACGCAAACCTCTCATTTAAATGTTCCTACTTGCAGAGGATTTCACTAATGTTGTTATTCTTAGATGATCACCCACCCAAAAAAGTGCAATCTATTTGAACAAGTATGCAATTTTGCACACTTTATGCAAAATCTTAGATGATTATGGTCTTGGAATGCAATGTGGTCAGTTTAAGCTGTAAAATGAACTGATTATCGGATCCATGTGAACCTGTAGATACTTGAACATTTTCACTTTTGTTAGTTAATGTGCAAAATCAGAGAATTGCGAAAACTGCGTCGTCGTTCACAAGCATGAACGAAGACTTTCAATTAGCAGGAGACACTAAAAATACTGCTGTGAGGTCTCAGCTAATTGCTTTGAAAAATGAAGCTGAGGTTATGTGAGAAATGCACCAAAAAAACGGAGAAAAACGAAAACGAAATAAACACTGCAAAACAGTTACTGAAAGTAATACAATGCTCGTCAAAGAAGCAGTTTGTTGTTTATCAAGTCGAAATTAAACTCAAACGAGGAAACAGAACATAAGTTAAGTTCCACGGGGTGTAAATGTTTTATTGTGCCAAAACCGATCTTCACAAAATCCCCACATGGCGGAGGCTGCTGCTAGAAATACGCTGAGATGGAAGCGGACTTCCTTAAGGCTGCCTTGTAAATGCAACAGAGCTTAAAAACAGGTCAGCTGAACTATAAATGCTATTATCTTACACACACACACAGATATACCAAGAGCCAAACATCACTGACCCAAACACATCTCCATGCATTAAACACTTCCAGAGAAAGGAGGGTGAGCGGAGAGCACGGTTCACACGGTGTCTTCCTTCCCTCTGTCTACACACTATACGCCTCAGTTGCAGTGTAGGCTTAAATAGCACTGTTGCCACGGCAGCAATTAAGTGCCAATTATAGTCTGTATTCTCACAGTGACAGCAGAAGATGAAGACGGGCGACGGAGAAGAGCGCCGAAGCACAAATGCCTCAACAGTCTCGTGCGCAATTAAGACAAGAAACCCACTGAACAGACACTTCAGCCACAATTTGCTCCTCAGACTTTGACGGTGTAATCCGTCCCATCATCCACACCGGTATGGAAAAAAAAAAAAAAAAAAAAAAAGAAATCCGGGCTCCGCTCCATCGTCTGCAGCACCGTGACAGATGGAACATGCATGCGGAGCACTGCAGGACGAAATTAAACATTTACAGACAAACACCGGCCAGAGCAAACAGGGACGCATTACCACAGGTCACTATCTACTGAAAATAAACTACCGGACAGCACGGCTGAATTCACTGTATGCCGACGACACTGTATTTTTCCAGGTGTGTCAACATGAGAACAGAGACACAAAACATGGAAGCAAGGAAACTAAATGTGAATGAAACTCACGATTCTATCTAGAAACATATATATGGAGAAAAATACAGAAGTTAGAGATGAAGAAATATATTTATAGGTGAATAAATGTCTAGAGATATACAAATATATATACATCTGACTAGAACTATACATGCTATATGTAGGGGTTAATATGTGGGGTTTTCTCCAAATATTCTAGCTGTTTTAACATAACCGGTGTCTCAACATAGCCCACAGGTGTGAATGTAATTGTCTTTCTGTATTTTCACAGTGATAGATAAGAGTTCCAACACTCCCAAAGTCCTCTAACTGGGATAAAACAGTATGGAAGGACTCTGATTATCTTTCAGAAGCTGCTGCACAATAATCTTAAATGCAGTTTATAATATCTGTGAAATAACACCTGTAAAATGAATTCCTGCAAAACAAGACGGCATTCAGGAGTGGCACGAGGTGTGTGTGTGTGTGTGTGTGTGTGTGTGTGTGTGTGTGTGTGTGTGTGTGTGTGTGTGTGTGTGTGTGCGCACCTACATTTTATTCTTGCTGTAACGATAAATTGACACAGGAGAACACCTGATCTGTAAATAATAAAGCGTTAACAGAAGAAACGCACAAGGTGTGTGTGTGTGTGTGTGTGTGTGTGTGTGTGTGTGTGTGTGTGTGTGTGTGTGTGTGTGTGTGTGTGTGTTGTTTCTGTGTGTGCAGCTGGTGGGAATAAAACTGACTGAATAGGAAATCAAGATGATGTTTTCTGTCTATGTTGGGTGTTCAAATCACATCACAAAACACACACACACACACACACACACACACACACACACACACACACACACACACTGAGGTGTGGGTTTACCATGGCAACAGCTCTGGCTTCCACTGGGATGTCTGTAGATTTATTTCTCTTATGTTTACCAGCCTCTGCACCCTGCAGCAGCTGGAGCCGGTGTGTGAGGAAGATCATGGACGGCGGCGAATTCAAACATGAGCGTTTCAGGTGTTACTTCTGCTCAGTCATATTCTTTTCTTGTTATCAGAAAAGTGGATCAGTAGACTGTACTGATATGAATCGCCCGGGTTGTGTCCTTGTTTTGGGCGTACAGTCAGTTTTTCTGTAAGTGTATAATTCTGCATGCATTTATCCAAAACCATGAAGCTTTTCCGGTGCGAAAGCAAACAAATGAAACCCAGAGGATCGCCAAAGTGTTCTGGTGGTGGGAGATCTACAGAAACGGCGCCAGCACGGCGCCACGGCCTTCATCCAGTCGGTGCATGCTGAGGAAGCGACATATGGAGGGGCAGAAAGACACAGAGACGGGGGCAGTGGAGGGAAAGCGAGGGAGCTGGGGATGAACCAGGGTATTATTATAGCGATGAAAGAAACATTTAAAAGCCATCTGTCACTACAGCCTCTAATTATTGCCAGTATTGAGACTCATCCGTCGTTCATTTGTCCTTTCTATATATTATATTCCTGCTTTATTTCACTACATTTCCACATGTATCTCACACTGCGAGTCTGTTTCAATGGCAACGCCACTGACGACCATCAAGGCAATTCCACGTAAAAGACACGTGAAATACGGACTTTTCACAATGGAGCCACGTGAAGCAGGGGCCGCTCGCCCGTTCATTCATGCTCCGCCGTCGCAGGCTCATTCAGCGGCGCAGAGGCCGGCCACTGATGTCAAACCATATTTATGCGGGTGTGCAGCTCAGCCAAATATAATCTGACCTTTCGCTGGGCTTTAATGTGCCTTTATGGGTTTATTAAAGGAGGATTAGTTCTCCCAGCAGGCTGCCTGCCATTGCCGGGATTCTTGAAGATCCAGCAAAAAGAAAAAAAAAGGCAGAGCTTCATTCCACCGAATCTAACAATCAACTGACAACAATCTGCAGCAAATGCTCAAAGGTGACGTCAGCCACTTAATGCTGCCGCAGTTCTCGATACGAGCGCACACATGCGTGCTCCTACTTGTTTCTTTCACACAAACACATGAGCGAATCCGCCGCCGTCACACCCAGACGAAGCCGTACGCAGGAAGGCAGGCGTTGACACGAAAAACAGGTACTCAGACGGCTCTATCTCGTTTGTGATGAACAGATTAGAAGCGACCCGAAGGCCGACTGTATAATGTGGAAGGAATGCAGGGCGCCACCTGCACGCAGGTTATCAGGGATGAAGGAAAACCCGGCGGCAGCAGAGCAGGGCCGCCCGTTACGAGTGGCGGTGGCGCAGAAAGCTGAGGCGGAGCAGAAACTGTTGCGTGCATGCAGACTGCGTGAGTCAAGCCAGAGTCAGCAGCCGCCAGCTGTTTGGTTCCATTGAGAGAAAACATCAGAGACAGGAAGCGCAGTGGAACGTCATCATGTCAAAAGCTTTTCATATTTATCCATCAGTAATTCTAAAAGTCCCATCAAGTCATGAAAACCATCATTTTCCATCAGTATTGTTGATATCTTATTGTCACAACAACCTAGAAACCATCAGACATGCTTCCGTTCGTCAGTGGGAACACAGTGAGCATCACCTGAGATCCCGCCTGGGAGAACCAGATGGTCGTCTTTTCCTGTCGCACCGTCGGCCGCCACGTCACAGCCGAGCCGGCTCGCAATTAAACCGCGAGACGCACATCTGCTCAGGAGGTCTGCCTGCGTGACGCGCGCATGCGACGCCTGAAGGAGCACGTTGCAACGTTTGCCTCACACATGCACGTGTGTGTGTGTGTCTGTGTGTATACAGTCTACCCTGAATCACCTGTCCAGAAGACTGAGTGTGTGTCGGCCAACGGTGGAGCTGAGGCAGCGCCGCTTCCATTAACGGCAAGCGATCGTTCGCTATCTGATGGGCCAAGCGTTGTTTGGGTACACCGCGTTACGGCGTAACGACTCCGAACCGGCCGATCGCTGTGTGATAAGACCCGAGGAAAGGCGAAAGCAACCGCAGATTAAAAACTAGCAGACCCCCCTGGATCTGGACTCATGGATGAGCTCCTGTTAAAAACCTGATTAGAGACTTACATGAGTGAACCAGAGCTTTACACTAATTAACACTGATGCACAATTCATCACCAATGGACAGATCCAGTGTGTATCAGAAGACTATAAAGCCGGGATCATAGTCCAGCACAGACACGAGGAGCATGCACACACACGATCGGAGGTTTGAACATGCTCGGACACGTTTCGCATGTGCAGTGAAAATACGACGACGGCGTCCTGCCGGTTAGGAGCAGGTCCTCCGTCGCTTCTTGCTGAAGGAAGGGGGAAGAAAAACCATTGTGCACAATTTTGGGAGACTGCATGTTGTCCCTGTGCTCCTGTTGAAGCACTAACGTAAAATCTTGAAATGCAAATCTACTATAAAGACAATAGCATTGATATAAGTGAGAGTCTGGCGCCGGTTTGAGTCAGAGCTGAAACGCTGCTTCACTGGAACATGTGTGGTTGTGTGAGGATTCCTCGTCTCGCTCTTTTCCCTTCGCGGCAACAATAGACGGGCCGAGATGTGAGAGACGGACACAAAAAGACATCCTGGCCGACGACTCGCTCGGCTGCCTTCATCCTCTCCGCCGTTTCCGAGGTGAGCGCCTTCAGCGCCGCTTCGGTTGACCATTAATTCATCACCGCCACCAAGGAAAATAATTAATGGGAAGATTCTATCGGCCCGATTGGCGTAATGAGCCCCGGGATCTGAAGGGGGGCGAGAGAGAGAGAGAGAGAGAGAGAGAGAGAGCCGGCTTTGTGATGGCAGATGGTGGAAGGAGAGCGGCTGAGTGAAGAATCACTTCCGGCGTATGAATCCTTCGGCAGTGGAGCAGGTCGCCACCAGGGGCCCCCGAGGGCCCCCCCCACCGCAGGCTGATGGAGAAGCTCCCATTCCCCTCGCTTTCGAATTTCCTCCCCTCCCTCTCCCGCGGCTGTCGTCCCCGATCGGGGGGGAAACGTGGTCACCCGCCGACTGCTAAACTCATCACAACAAGCATCCGCGTCCCTGCAGGCCGTATCCCCGATTCCCCTCTCGGAAACCAGATGTTGTTGTCAAGACACTTCAGGATTGCACAACTGGACAGAATCCGAATCCTTCAGGTCCGGGGGAGGGGGGGAAGCCACCCGATCCACGGCACCTGCGGTTATTCTGCCTCATGCAGGGAGGCAGAAAGAGAACGTCCCGCAAATGTACAGCAAATTGGTGCAGCATGCAGTAAATGCCACTACAATAAAGTGGAGAAGTGAAAGGTTGGACGAGAAAATGTTTTAAATGTCAAACCTGCAGCAGTTTAAGCTAAAAACGTGTATTCCAGCAGAGAGAACTGGCTGTACCCGCGATCGGAGCGATGCTTTCACTCCCCCCTGTTTTTATGACATTTTTTCCGACCTTGCCTTCCACTTGAACAGACCTCCTCGGTGTCTTTCCCCTCTGACTGAATACGCGGCCGTCTGCGTGCGCGAGCGGCGAGAACAGGCGCGTGTCACAGCAGCGCGGGGACAACGGGCTTTCAGCTCGGGCCGCTTATAAGCCGGAATCGGTCGCCCGGAGGCTTAAAATAGAGCCTTGATCCGATAATGGACTAAAGTTTATGATCATTAATACGCAGAGGGCCGGACACACGTGTCAATCCGTGCAGAGGGACGCGCGCTCGCCTCCCTCCTCAACGCACACACACACACACACACACACACACACGGTTTCAACCCAAAAGCCACTTTTCCCTGCTCGGCTGCTTGTGCATGTGCTGCTCAGTGTGTGTGTGAGAGTGTGTGGGCGGGGTGTACGACAAAGTGGGGGGGCCGCAGCTCAAATTTAGTCTCCGCGGAGATGCTGCACTGAGATCAGAGCGTTCTGAGACAACCGGCGCTGAGCGGGCTCGGCCGGGTCCGCGACTGGGAAACAAACGGCGAAGGTCGGCGACAACGGCGGCGGCGGCGGCGGCGGTGGCGGCGTGAGGCAACGAGACAACGGCAGCGCCATGAAAGGACAAGTCCACTTTGTTCCAGCTTGAATTTCATTTTGGGAGCAGAGTAATAACTCTCTCCAGTAACAACACAACATTCGCCAAGAAAATATGCCCGGAGTTTCCAGCCTGCATGGCAAGTCTTAAATCTAATGTCTGAGGGGGAAAAAAATCACATGGGCTAAATTTTTACTCCATCCTGTCCTGTTTTCAAACGTGTGACAGAAATATTAATATTAGGTGATCTGCTTCACCTTTCTTTGGATTTTTTTTTTCACTTTATTTGGGGGTTTAGAGCCTCTTGCGGACCTTTTTTGACACACGGGCCTTATATTTGACACCTTTGCAAATTACAATATGATCTCAGTGACTAATTTCTGGCCTAATTTTTTAACATGTTTTTTCCCAATGGTTAATTTTTTCGACTGAAAGTTCCTTGACACTTCTATTGAGCTCTGGCTCACTCCGTGTTTTAACTTCCTTTCTCGCTGACAGAAACGGCTGAAGGTTGATTAAAATTAGCTCTCAGTGTTCGGTTAGAGTTCCATTTATGAGACATTTATGAGATATCATGCATGAAGAAAAATGACTGATAAATACTCCACTGAGCAGCCACTTCAAACTCCAGCTTTTGTTTATTAATTTACACCGAACGACGGCTGCGTTCAGCCGACGTCAGGCCAATCGGCAAAACTACCTGCATATTTTAAACATATTTTATATCCATGACGTCTATGTGTTTGTCTCTGACTTTGAAACCTGCGCTTGCTAAATAAAAACGCCAGTGAAGAGATGAAGACGGGACGACGCTGTGACGACTTTCAAATATCTTTATGAAGTAGAAAAACAAGACGCAGGTTCAGAAACGAGGGCTGGCAGTCCGCTGATGAAGCTGTCACACGGCAAACAATCATCCTTTTGTTCTAATTTTACCGGGCTATTTATAACCGGGCAAAAAAAGAGCGAAACTTTTAAATCTGCGCGGCGTTGGGAGAGGCGAGGCGGAGGTGAACGACAAAGGAGATGGAGAGACGCACAGGGGGGGGGGGGGGGGGGGGGGGGGGGGGTGGACTGTGAAGTCCCAGAAACAGTGGCGAGAACGGTGCCAGCAGCAGGGAAGTGGAGCATCAATTAAGGGCAGCGCGCCCTAGATGGCACGGTGACGTTCCCACAATGCATCAGCGCTTCACTTTCCGCCTCTCTCTCTGCCACACAGGCAGAGAGTCTGGCTTTCCAAAGGGCCTCCTTGGAAAAAAAAACAAAAACTATGATTCGGTGGGGTGAAACTCTGGATGTTGAAGTGTGTATGGCGCCACTTTCAGCCACACACACTTGGTTTTCACTTCGTCATCACTTGGAGTGCTGGAAACCTTTTTCTTGATCCTCTTTCTGTTCACTGTGATCCCTCCTGCTGAGAGCCGCAGCCTCACCTGGGGCTCACACACCCCGGCGCACAAAGAAACACACTCCTGTCGCCATTGAATTATTGAGCAGCGAGCGACGGGGACACACACACACACACACACACACACACCGGGAGGGGGGTAATAAGACACCGAGGAGCGCCTCACACGGGAACACACAGCTGCCGGTGTGGAATAATCCTCAGAAGGTTGACGCGGCGTCGGGGGGGCCGAACTGAAAAAGTCACACTGGAAAGCTCCCGTTTTTCTAACATGTACTGATGTGCCTGAATTCAAGAAAGGACAGAGTGGTCATCCAATCAGAGGGCACGATTCCAACATTTCCCCTGACTCTCTCTCTCTCTCTCTCTCTCTCACACACACACACTCCTCTGCCTCCCTCTTTCTGCTGAGCCATCAGGTTCAAAGATCCGTCAGCCGCTCTGGTTAATGTGTACCTGCAACATGGCCGCCTCGGGTCATCCAGGCGTGCGGTGTGTGTGCGTACGTGCGTGCATGTGTGTGTGTGTGTGTCACATCCAGGCGACGAAAACCGCATCCAACATGACGGCACTTCTTTCTGTTTGAGGGGAAGTTTCCCTAATCTGTGACCATTTAATCCCAATCTGCATCCCCCCCCCCCCCCCCCCCCCCCCTCCTCCTCCTCCTCAGGGCAGATCCAGGCTCCGGCCCAAACAGCTGACGCCTGGCAGAGAGGCGCTGAGGCATTTGGAGGGCCGTAGTTGTGTATTCTGGAAGGAGAAGCTGGAGAGGGAGAGTCTTTAATTCCTCCGACCAGCTGAAGGAAAGCTCCGAGAACATCCAGCATCTCTGAAGCCCTGGATCAGAGTCGTCCTCGACGAGTCTTTACGTGAAGTCTGCGGCTCTGCTTCTCACCAGGAGGAGGAATTAATTAGAGACGAGTTTCACGGTTCAGTAACGGTGCTGTAACACCTGTACAGGAGGATGTGTCAAAATTAATTAGCCAGCTCAGACAGTGGAAAGCCAGGCAGAAGCAGCTGATCACAGATAGAACTGTAGATCATTAAGCAGATCATCCAAAGCCAGCCAGTTCCACCCTGACCAAGCTAAACCACCAGTCGACAGTGTGTTACCGGCTCAGGTGCTGCAGCAACTGCCCAAACAGTCATTATCACTGTAATGATCCGCTGATACCAGGAGCCCTGCAGCACGGCGACACAGAGGCCTGAATCACGAGGACGTTAATGGCACAGGAAGGAGCTGGCATTCAGCCTGACAGCCAGGCAGCCCCAGACTCATTTACCCCACCAATCATTGTCATCTATAAAATCAATTAAGGCCTGGATTAGTCAAGTAGCCGAGGACCTCCTGAACCAGGAGCTCGCTGTGGGTCAAACAACACATCTGCACATCTCGACAAAACAAAACCTAGCCTGCCAAGAAAACCAAGAAACCCTCCCCTGCACTGCCACACTGCAGGATGGATCCGAGCTCTCCGTGTTTACGCACGGCTGTACCTGATGAAGCGGTCAGTGTGTGCGCGCGTGCGTGTGTCTAAAGCGGTGCATGAACCAACTAAGTAAAGCAACAGGCTTCAGCGATCGCAGCAAATCCAGAGATGATCAAGCTGAGATGTTCAGAATTATACATTTCTGGAGGCTGATGTTTCACACTGAATGAGAAACAAATGTCAGATGTGTGAGAAGACGCACACACACACGCACACACGCACACGCGCGCTCGGAGATGCGCGCATGCATCAGGCGGACTCCCCGCTGACAAGACCAACCGGCGCATCTCCACGCCGGAGCGCGCGCGCTGTAAGGTCACCGCGGGAACGTCTCTACTCACGTGCCGAGCACTTCTTTGAAATCGAAGATCTTCTTGATGTCGTCGACCTGCTTCTTCCACGTCTCCCCTCTGCCCGCGTCCCCGTTCTCCCGAGCCATGGCGCTGCGTAACCGGCCCGCGTGCGCTGCGGGAGGAAGGGAGGTTTCACCCCCTTTTCTTAGATAATAATAATAATAATAATTTAAAAAAAAAGAAAGAAAGGTGAGAGAATGAGAAAAAATAAACAAAAGGAGGAGGGGAGGAGAGAGTTTGAAAGCTGAGCTGGGAGGAGAGAGGTCTGGAGAGTGCGCGCCGCTGCAGCAGGACCATGTGAGTCCTGCAGGTTACCGCGTCCCTCTCTCTCTCTCTCTCTCTCTCTCTCTCTCTCTCTCTCTCTCTCTCTCTCTCTCTCTCTCTCTCTCTCTCTCTCTCTCTCTCTCTCTCTCTCTCTCTCTCTCTCTGACCAGCAGCTGTCAATTCCACCGCCACGTGTCCGCTCCACATCATCCGCTCCTTCAAAATACGCGCGTTCAAAGCGGGCGCGTGCCGCTGGGGGGCGCCAGAGAGCGTCTCTAAGGAAGAGGCAGCAGGAGGAAGGCTTGGCGTTTCTCAAAATGTGTTTTGTAGGTTAGTACAGAGGATTGGAGATTCATTTTCAACTCTTTCTATCTATCCTTTCAGTTTTTCTGTTAATTTTTATACTTCCTTGCTCATTGAAACTAAAATTCAGCTTTTATTTATTTTATTTTATTTATGAAGTGCCAATTACAACATGGTCGTCAATTCTAATACACATTAAAATTGAATGTTACCTATTTGATTTTAGTCTGTCTTATCTCATATTTCACTTTATTCTGTTTATTATGCACTTTTTAGTTCGGAGCAACGCTTTGCTCTTGGGTTTCTAAAGTGCTTCTATTCTCATCTCAACATTCATGAGAAAAAAAAATCCTCCCTGAACACTGCTCGACTTGAACATATGGAAATAAAATCCAGATTGCAAATTAAAGTTGCAGAATAAAGTAGTGCATTTTGACTGCATTGCCATGGTGAGAGGATGCACCTGAAAAGAGGCGTTTTATGCAATTAAAACAATGCATGTCCTTTCTACAGAAATCTATTGGACGCATTTTTCAATTGAGAAGATTTTCAAGGTATAAATAATGATTTTTGTTTGGTGTCAAACTCATTTTAGTTCAGTCCACATGCAGTCCAGTCACATCTTGAGTGTGCTGGTCTAGGAAAAGTGTGCCATATTTACCTTTAAAAACTTTTTTTTAAGGTTTTTCATTCTGGTATTGTTGTTTTTGCAAAACTTTTCAGAAATTACCCCAAATTCTGTTAGAATGCACCGAGCAGTGCTTTTATTCTGAAGTAATCCTCCTCTTGTTCCGGTGTCGGTCTGGTTCAGTGATTTAAACTTGACGCATCAGACCTGCTGAAACCTTCAATTGATCACGCGCCGATAATTGGCGTGACGCTGCGCACGTTATGGGGGGGGGGGGGGGTCCATTCATTCATTCATTCATTCATTCATTCATTCAGCACGCACATGCACAGACACACACACACGCGCGCACGCACAGCTCGTGCGTTCCCTCAGCTGCAGCTTTATCATTCACAGATCAGGTGCTCCGCTGTGCCACTTTATTGTTACGAGACTTAAAACATGTTGCGCACGCGCTGGCGCGCGCCTCAACGCAACAGGACACCAAATCGCAATGCGCCAACTTGCTGACAATAACGATACTGGGGGGGGGGGGGGGGGGTGCTGCTGCTGATTCCCTCAGGTCAGCTCAGGCCACATCTCTACACACTGACCTCCATGTGCACGTGCACGTAGCTGAAGTACTTTGAATATCTAGTGAGGTCCTGTGGGAAGACAGACGGGGGGGGGGGGGGGGGGGGGGGGGGGGGGGGGGGGCAGTGTGTTGCAGCCTCAGCGGCTCATGAGTATTCTGGCTGCAAACTACTGCAGCTCTTCCTGAGCAGCAGCTGAGGAAAACTCCTCTCCTCCTCCTCCTCCTCCTCCTCATCCCCCCCTCCTCCTCCTCATCCCTCACTCTGAGTCAGCAGAACTGACCTCCTCCCGCCCACCTCCCGCTGCAGCAGTGGGAGGAGAGGATGAAGGTCACGCGAGATGATGAAGGGGCAGGTTGATATTGATTGCTCCCAGCGCAGACACACACACACACACACACACACACACACACACACACACACACACACACACACACACACACACACACACACACACACACATTTTAATCCTGCAGAAATGGACCAGATGATCGTGGAGCAAATGTGCACGTCAGGAATCTGCAGAGCTGCACGTTTCTCTTCGTGTCTCCGCTGAAGTCCAGATGATCCCTCTGCTGCCTCAGGAGCTTCAGAATCTGATCTCTGTTAGGTCTGTCATGTTGATATGAATGAAGTCACTGCAGCCCACAAAAGCACAATGAAGCTGTTTTTTAACATAATCTCATGATCTGACGTCTTCATCATGCCAACACTTCAGATGTGGAAATGCGAAGATAATAAAAGCACTTGAAACGGGATTTTATTTCACCTTTCAGTTTTTTTTTGCTTAATTTTTTTTGGACTCATTTTCTCTTCTTCGTTCCATGTTTCTGATCTCATCTGAACAGATTCTCCTCTATTTTCTATTTCTCATAATCAGCGTAAAGCAGCGCAGTCCAGCATCTGATAACATTTCCGGTTGTAAACTGTGATTCATCTCCCGACGCTTCTTCTTCTTCTTCTTCTTCCCACGGCGGCAGATTTCCCGGTGGGCTCTGGGACGGAGCCGGGACGCCTCCGCCGTCTGGACGCGGCGTTTACAGCCAGGTTCCATTTCCATAATAATGATGATTAATGTGAAGCGTCCGCACAATCTGTGGCTGTGCGCGCCGCTTCCTGTCCGCGGGAGCTCTTTCCGTCTCCCTGTAATTGCTCCATCACTCCGGCGGAGGAGAGGCAGCAAATGAACTGCCCCGCCGCCGCCGCCGCCGCCAAACACGCACGGCTCATTTAGCTCCCGGCGTAATGAGAGCCGCTGCGTCGAGGCGCAATCAATTTCTAATGTGCCGGTTTTCACGGCGCAGTCGATACACGACAAGGAGTTTAATGGTGTTTTTCCCGGCGACGGTTTTACAGCGGTGCATGATGGGAAGGAGGAGGGTGGTGTGGGGGGGGGGGGGGGGGGGGGGTTAAAAACAAGCGCCCGGAGCCGGGCGGGGAGCGATGAGCGTGTCAGACCTGCTCAGGGGAAATTGGCAGTGAGGGATGCAGGAGGGCGATGAAGGGCTGCAGGGTTAAACAGAGACGTCTGTCGGACTCAAACACACACAAACACAAAGACGTGTGTGTGTGTGTGTGTGTGTGTGTGTGTCGTTTAAATCTAGCACTACTGAGGCAGTAATAAAGATACACACACTTTAAACATTCTAGTTTTAAAGTAAAAAAGCAGACTGTCCTACATGGAGCGGGTGGAATTTGTCCTTGTTACAGAGTCATGGTTACACTTGGAAATGTACACGAAAAAGAAAGAAAGAAACTCAGACTTCATGCAGACGACATTAAACGCAGAGCCGATGGCGCAGAAGTCACTGCGGAGCCTCTTCCTCCTCCTCCTCCTCCTCCTCTTCGGACTCCTCCTGCTGGCTTTTCTTCTGTTCAACACAATAAGGAACGGTTTGGTTTTTAAATCTTTTACAAACTATCTCACAGAACACAGACACGTATGAAAAGAAGACACTAATGCACTTTCCGAACGTCCCTGAACGCCTCACGCTCAGAGAACTAGTGAAGGTTTTCCTCTGAAAGTGAAGCACCTGGAGCCGCATCCATTATGCAGCAGTTTGTGGAAACGGGGATGTTAAATATTGGATTGAGAATAAACAGGCAACACTTGATTTTTTTTTTTTTTTTTTTTTTACCAGTTTGAGGAAGTCGATGAGTTTGTAGGCGTCCTCGCCGGTGGACAGGTCCACGAAGTCCCGCGGGATCCTGTAGCTGAGGCAGGGGCTGGGCTGCACCGTCACCTCGCTGGTGGTGTAGCGGAAGGCCGGGCCGTCCTGCCGCTGGGCGACGTCGCCGCCCGACGTCAGCTCGTCCCAGGTGAAGAGCAGCGAGTCGGTCACCTCCCCGAACGGGTTCAGGTCGATGAGCCACACCCGCCCCTTCCGAGCAGAGCCGAGACACCAGCATCAGTATCTTACAGCTGTGGGGGGGGAAATCACTGTCGATCGTAAACATACTGACCAGGCTGTCTCTGTAGACGTCGAACACAACTGGAAAACAGAACAAAACCTCAGCAGTTTACATCGGTTCGTCACTAATTGCCTGAATTTTGTCCAATCGGAGCTTCAGACTCACAGTCTTCATCCAGGAAGTTGTACTGGACGTGCTGGCTGAAGAAATCCCCGATGGCCTGCCGGATCTGCTCCTCCTGCTTCAGGATGTGCTGGTAATACTGCGTGTAGTCCCTCTGGGAGATGGCTGAGGAACCACACACACAAATAGCACATTGACTTTCTTTTTTTCCCCCAAACGGGCGTCTGTAGTTCTGACAGAGCCTCCGTCTCGGGAGAGCTTTTACCGATCAGCTTGTTTTCTTTGACGAAGCAGCGAAACTCTCCTCCAGGAATCAACTCGCTCCACTTTCTCAGGACCAGCTGAGGACGGAAGACAGGAAAAAAAACAGGCGGACGTTTATGAAAATGCTAAATTTGACAGAGGTAACGCTGCGTTGATATTTTACTTTTTCTGCCACTGAGTTCTCTCCTCTGAATTTCATAAACGATGCATGTACTCTCAGATTTGTACCATTCTGATTTGATTCTAACCACATGGCTTTCTATTGATGAGAGGAAAATCACAGACTATTGGTTTGTCAGATTGATAATCAACGAATTAACATGTTTTTTTTTTTCCTTTTGAGCAACAAATAAATACGTCAGTGTTGGTTTTTGGTTATTTCTTTAGAACGGGGATGTGACCACTGAATGAATTCTGTAAACTGCAAACAGTGTGTGTGAAGTGAGTTCCATGGTTTTTTCATGTTCATTGTTTCTATGGAACAGCAGGAGTGTGATGCTACCTCATAGTTGATGACCGGATCAGGAGAGTCCTGGTCGCTGCACTGCAGGAATCTACACACAAACAAATACATTCACTCGCTCACTCATAGAAAAATGAACCATCAGCCTCAAAACTAGAGAGAAATACTGGTATTTTATCACTAAAGTTACGCAAAATATCTCTATACTCACACACACAGACACACTCCATACATCCAATTCAAGGACTTTTAAAGATCAAGTGGTCATAATGTTATGGATGATGTGTTCAACAAAGTTTACATAGTTAAAACCAAGCTACACACACACACACACACACACTTTACTGCAGCCGTGTGGGCGTGAGCCGTAAATCCAGACCGCAGCAATCTGTCCTCCCATCGCTCCACTTTTACTGCCGCCTCAGACAGGTGGGCGCACGGCGAGTCCTTTATTCAAACTTCACTTTGTGTGTGTGTGTGTGTGTGTGTGTGTGTGTGTGTGTGTGTGTGTGTGTGTCTGTGTGTGTGTGTGTGTGTCTGTGTGTGTGTGCTGAATTTCGATGGACTCACGGCTGCGTGAGGTCGTGCGTGATGAAGTCTGAACTTTTAAAGAGCAGGAAAATGTCGCTGAGGCTGCGAGACTCCAGCGAGCTGTTCAGGGCGATCCAGTTGGCATCCTGTGAAATAAACACACACACACACACACACAGACACACACAGACACACACACACACACACACACAAACACACACACACACACACACACACACACACACACACACACACACACACACACACACACACACGTTGATTCATCAGCAGCACAGAGACCCGTCTGATCTCCAGCATGATAAAACACACCAGGCCTCAGAGACTTTAATGATTCAACACTCTTTCTCGATTTTCCAGAACGCTGCAGTGTTTGTGTTTTGTTTATTTACCCGCGGCGCGCTCCAGTTCAGTTTGGGGAAAACTCGTCCACCCAGAGAGTTTATGGCCTCCAGCACTTTCGAGGTGAATTCGGGAAACTCTGGAGCCTGGCGAGGCGGAAAGACAGACTGGGTGGGTGGAATTGACGGCGTCTCGGAACAAAACGAACATCATCAGCAGCAACAGGCTTCATGTTGAGATTGGAGTCATTTTTTTGGTTTTAGTTTGTTATTTTAAAGCATTGATCTTCATGTTTGTGAGGTCAGATCACAAAAGGAAACATCGACAGACTGTAAATGGGACCCAGTCAGCATGCATGAGGAGCAGTGGGTACTTACAGTGACAGTGGTGGTTGTCTCATCATCTGACCACTGAGGGGAAGCAGAGCATCAAATGAGTAATATCACACTAATTTCTGTCCAACATAATGCAACAAGTACAGATTCAGTTTAAAGAATCATTCATTTATTATTATTTTTTTTTTTTACATTATTTCTGCTCGGTTCAATAAAATCCACCAATCCAGACAAAGCCCAGACATCCCTGCCCCATCAGCACCCCTAACCCCCTTCCTAGTTCAACAGGAAGTTTAACTAAAAGATTTCATCCTGTACCAGCTTGAGGTTCTTTTCCTAGACACTTCCAACAAGACGTCACCAGCAGATCTCACCTGAACGTCTTCCTCCGCCTCTGAATCGCTGTTGTTAGTGTTTGTCTGCTGTGTGTTGTGATCGCTGAGGGAACAACAGACTGAGGTCAGGAGGAGGCTTGATCTCACAATTTGAACTACAAAGCACCTAAACCTCTACACAAAAGAGTTGTTTTGCCTCAACAGTAACATCAGTCTAACTGCAGCCTTTAAAAAACTAAAAAGAAAAAAAATTACAGACACTTTGGAGGGCTTTCATCATGTAAAGTGATTTTAAAACAGATATTAGATCATTTGAGGTGATCCTGTCAATCGAAACAACAAATAAGAAGAAAGTGAAGCACAGAAGCATTTGCACACACTCTCACAAGGTACTATAACAATAATAATAAAAAAAAAACTACAAGTTTATCACATGCAATGCATGCAAAGTGAGCGTGCTCCTTCTTACCTTCCAGAGACTACCAGTGTCCCATCGTCCAGCAAGTAATCTATTACATTCTGAGGCAGCGGAAGAATCAAACTGGGAAACAAAACAGAGAATTGAAGGCATAAAAACAGTGATATGGACTAAAACAGGGAAGAAAAATGAGAAACACTATGTTTGAATGAGGCTTTATGATTGTACATAGTTAACATCTGTGGTGTTGTCTGCTAACTAGCGTTAGCTTCGAGGCTAACTAGACTGTATCGCAGCAACAGCGAAGACAATATGTCTTTTGCTTTCTCGGAAAAGGGTCGGCTGTTCACCTTTTAATCGTATGTTTCTTGAAAATCGGATACCAAACGGAGAACTGACAGTTTACGACCTGCTCCTTCTTCATGCTGCAATATCCTGTAACAGTGATTCCGTCAGTCAATATCCTCCGACTGTAATAATTCAATAAAATCCGCTAATGTGCTAAGCGCACCTGAATTTATTCATTAGACAGATTTGGATTAACATTATTACATTATAAACTACTGCGTCAACTGCAAAGTTAATCGAGGAAAGTGCGTTGTTGTTGGGTTTTAACTACATTAAGTATTTGTGTTTCCGTGGGGAAATGTTTTCGAGGTGCACACGTAGGCGTCAAAGAACCGCTGAATTTTGCCAGAGATCCTTTATAAAGAAGATTATCAACTCTGCACAGTTTTCACTTTTCAAGCGAAGAAACCGGTTCTCCGAACGTACTACAATTTTAAAAACTAATTTTATTTTAAAAAAGTAACGAAGATAGTAGATTTTGTTCTGTTGAAACATGACATGTGGTTAAAGTTCTAATAATTTCTTCTTTACACGTAGTTATTTTTTTACTAAAAAAATTGTAACATTGAAAATACATGCACATGTTCTTGATTAATCCTTATTTTTAAATTAGTTATTTCCTAAGTAAATCACAGCAACACGAACAAAAATATAATTGAAAATATTTTAATCGCCGATGACGTTGACAGCAGCAGAAAGTGGTAGGAGAGTGAGGCATCTCGCACTTTGTACTCTCTCTTACTAGTTAAGTACGACTGGGACTTCACGTGAGTCAGGTTTAGTGTTTTTGCGATTTATGATGACGATTTAATGTCTTTAAATTAAGATAATCTCCTTCTGAGACATAGAAATCTTCTAGTATATGTAATACAACAATAACGAAAGCTAATGATGAATTAACAAGCCTTTGGTTTAAGTTGTGCTGTAGCAGTGAGACTGTAGCAGCTAATCGAGCGTCGTGATGAATACAGAAATATCTTTTTAATGCTGAAAGTAGCCTTCATGTGTTCGTATTTTTACCGTGTCTTAATGGAGATTGTGTTCATTCGGATGTGAGGTATTTTTACTTGCTGTTTTTAACTTTGCAGTTGAGAAAATGAGCAATTCCGGGGAAAACAAAGCGACCACAACTCCACACATAGTGAAAGAGGAGGTGAGTGCTTCTTCAGAAGTCAAAGATCAAGAATATAATTTCAAACATCCTTAAACATCATTATGTGTGCTCCAGCTCATAGCTGCAGGGAACTGGGTGAAACTGGAGAAGACCACTTATGTGGATCCTGCTGGAAAAACTAGGTACTTTATCATTTTCTGAAAATCAAGTATTTTCCTGTGAAACAGCATCTAATACCCGTCTTCTTCCTCCAGAACCTGGGAGACAGTGAAAAGGACCACCAGACAGACCAACACAGATGCAGATGGTGAGATTTCCTCTCTGTTGCCTTGCTGATGGGCGTTCCAGAGCTGTCAGATGAGTGACAGGACTTTCCTCCAGGCGTGGGGATCATCGCTCTGCTCAAGCGGACGCTGCACAGAGACTGCGTGGTGATGGTGAAGCAGTTCCGTCCTCCGATGGGATGCTGCTCACTGGAGTTTCCTGCAGGTTAGAAGATTTTTTCATTCATTTGACTGTGGAGAGTTTCCCACTTTGAATTTCACCGCAGAACCCATCGATTCTTTGAAGAAATCGGCTGTACGGTGTTTTTCGGAGTAAGTTGTGTCTTCTCTGTTCAGGATTGATTGATGAGGGCGAAACCGCAGAAGCGGCTGCACTGAGAGAGCTGAAGGAAGAAACCGGCTACATAGGAGAGGTAGTCGGAGTCACCCCAGGTGTGTTTACACACACACACACTACTCTGTGAACTCGATTGCATTAACTGTCTTGTGTCTTATCTCGTCCCCATGTCAGCACAGTTCAGAGTTAGTTTTTGTAACTGTGTGGGTCTTGTCTAAAGTGTGTTGCTGTGGTTTTGCTCTGGCTGTGTCTGCAGTGACCTGCCTGGACCCCGGTTTGTCCAACTGCACCACGCAGATCGTGATGGTCAACATCAACGGAGACGACGTGGTGAATATCAACCCGAAGCAGCAGCTGGGTGAGAAGACATAATTCATTTACTCAGCACTTTATTTGTACGATCACCTTTCTAATAATGTAATTTAAGCTCTTATCTCTTATAATCTCTTATAATTACACTGTGAGATATTTTTTCTCTCGTCTCTCTTTTTATTTAACTATAATAATCGTTTAATGGACTAGTTGGACAATCGTCTGAGTTGAAATGAACTCTTTCTAAATTTTCAGAACGTAATTAAAACACTGAAAAACTGACTAATGACTCTTCTCTTGTGTTCTTCCACAGGTGAAGGAGGTGAGTTTCGTCTCTGCCGTGTTCAGAACTCATCTTCAGTTCTTTCCCGAGATGATGGCCTTCATCCTTCTCTCTCTCTCTCTCTCTCTGCAGAATTTGTTGAAGTTATCCTTTTGCCACTGGATGAATTCCAGGCTAAAATAGACGGTGAGCGTTCTCGTGTCTCACAGCACGCTCTCCGGACGAGAGAACAGCTGACTAACTCGCTCTCTGCTCGCTCCTTCGCCGCAGATCTGCTCCGGAAAGAGAAAATCGTGGTGGACGCCAAAGTTTACATCTTCGCCATGGGCATGGTTCAGGCCTTCTTCAAGCCGAGCGAGCTGCCGGTGCTGAAGCAGTGAAGGAAAGAGCCGACGAAGGAGTCTGGAATTTTAACGTCTGCTTCTTTGCGTCTCCTGCGGAGTGGTGGACGTCAGATGAGACGACGCAGCTCGTCTCTCAGCCTGAAACACGATTCAGGCTTCAATCCGACATGTAGCACCTTTCAGATTGTTAATATGATTGTGAGATTACATGCAGGTTGTTTGGAGTTTTACATTTGAAGACATTCCCTAACTTGCACTAAAACTATTAAACGTGTCTCTCTTTTTCTGAAACTAAAAAACTGGACCATTCAAGCTATCATCCTTCTTCTGGATTTTCTCTAAAGTCATTCTGCAAAATCAAGGATGCACTTTTTAGCTGTGGGGAATGTAGACAAGCTTTGATGTTTAATGATTAACAGACGGTACCGCTGTGCCTACAGGTGCAATTACCTGGATATTGACATTGTGCTTAACATGGAAAGTAGGAATTTACTGACTAATGAATAAATGTGGGACTAATGTTTGTACTGGAGTGTGTGCTTTTGTCTTAAACTGAGCTGATGGGTTAGGGAGAAGAAGTGCATGAAACATGGCAGAGAAAGAAGCTAAGAATAGAGAGATGACAGGAGGAAGAAGTGACTGGTCAGTGGAGTCAATAGAGATGAGAAGAAGTGTATTCTAAGATGAACAAGTTCACCGCAGTTTTTCTCTTCTCACAATTAAAAAGAGGGCTTAGAAACAGTTTAGAATAGATCTAGAGGGCATTTAAAAGAAAAAAAATGCAAAAATAATACAGATATTAACATACCTATGTGTTTCAAACAGAAAACCACACATTTCCTTCAGAATCAAATGTGTGATATGACTGCAGTAGCAAGTGGCTGTCATTATTAGCATTATTGCCTTGAAGTACAACAATGACTGTTTTTGCTACGTTTAGTCAGCCCCAGTATTGTCCAGGAGCTATGCAATTCAAACACACCCTGCATATATAAGTAAGAATATGCAAAAAGAAAAAGAAATAATCGGTACAATCAACATAATCAATGCAGTAATATGACACAATTTCAATTGATACCCGGGTGAAATGACAGAAATCACATTACTATTAAGTCTAATACCAATAAAAGAAATACGCATTTCAACCCTTGATTCCTTCTCTGCATCAATCTCAATGCTTTCGCATCTGGATTTACAGAAATAAAAGCTGCACCACTCAGTTTTCCTCGAATGCATCTTCTTCGTCCAGTAGGTGGCGGTAGTGCGCAGCGATCCGCAGTAATGAGCCTTTTTTGTTTCAACGAAGAAGAAACGGACCAATCACGTCATTTCTACAGCAGCGCCGCTTGGAAAAACACGGAAGCATCGAAATCCATATTTCTAAATGAAAAACTGCTTTTAACTTCAGTTTTATAACACAAACATGTTTACTTCATGTCGCAGCTGCTCGCTTCCTTAAACAGAGAGGCAACGAGAAGCGGTTTTTTTTATTTTCTCGAGCCCCTCCGACAGTTACTGTGAAACTTTTGTTTGTTTTGTTTTTGTTGTGTTTTTGCATCTTTAAGGTACCAAAGTGTCTTCTTGGCGGTATGTAGAAGTGCTGCTTTGGGAACCAGAATGGAGGTGGCTGTTAAAAGTAAGTGTCTTACAACAATAGGACGAAAACACACCAATAATGATTAATATTGTTTGATTTCTCGTGTCTCCAACGCTTGATACAGCTGAGATTGTACAATGATCACAGAGCCTCACAAGAAAATAGAATATGTGTATATATGTGTATATATGTAAATAATTATAAATGCACAGGTTGCAGAAAGTACAGATTTTACATGTGTTGAGTGAGGACATTGAAAATGGCTTTAAGGACATCACAGCATCATATTCTGTCTTGCATTCATGTGTTTGAATTCTGTGTGATTTCCAAGGAAAGGCTAAGAGGAGACACCTGAATGCACAGGAGTGTGAGGAGCTTGGACAGAGTGCTGCAGGGACAGACGCCCTCACACAACCTCACGCCAACAGCGCCCGAAGCAATCATGACCCCAACCGAGGGCTGTATCCCAGGACGCCCTCGAAGACACGCAGATTTGGTAATTACAAGCTTTCTGCTTAGTGTACACAAAAAAAAAACTGTCAATGTCTTTGTTGGATCAAAATATGAAGGCCAGACTCTGGATGTCTTTTTCCTCTTTCCATGTCATTACAGCACCAGCAGCTTTCAGGAGTCCTTCCGGGCGTCAGAAGAGCATCAACAACTTCTTCTCAGTGTCAAAAGTCATCAGTACGAGTCCACACAAGCCGTCCCTGCCTTCTACGTCTATGTATCGCAACGGAGGTCCAAATGCTGTCGAGGAGGAGGATGAAGACGACGACGACATCAGCCTGTTAGCTGTCCCACTTCCACCAAACCCCGAAGACGACGACAATGAGATCGATGACAACCTTTTAGCTGCAGTTGTGATTCCAGAGTCTGACATGATGGACGAGGATGAGATTGATGACGCCAGCCTGTTAGGAGTCCCGATGGGGCTGGAGTCCGAAGCCACAAAGGAGCCGGAGGTGGATTATCTGGAGGGAGTGACGGCAGAGATGTTTGACGATGACTCTGAATTTGAGAGATGTGACGAAGAGGAGGTGGAGCCCCTCCCCGATGAACACTATGGACTCCTGGGCACCAACAAAGCCTTACTCCAGCCTCAGGGCTGCATTGACGACCTTCCAGAGGAAGTGCTCAGGCAGATACTGTGCCTCGTCCCGGCGCGGGACCTCTACCGCTGTGTCAGCCTGGTGTGTCATCGCTGGAGGGACATTGTCCAGGACACTAAGGTTAGAGCAGCTCTGTGTGGCACATTAGAAGAGTTAGAATTTCTCCACATCACCGTGTTTTGGATACTTAGAGTGAGAGCATAAGTTGTTTCTCTACCATCGTAATAAGGAGCCCTGCATTTGTTTTTTTTTGTTTCCCCATAAAAATCTGATAAATCCTGATTTATTATTATTTTTGTTTTTAATTTTGCTGCTTAACCATGGAAACCTGCCACCTTTGTTAATCTAGGAGTAAATGAAATTGTTCCCTCTTTTGGCCACAAGGTGTAAGTATTGTAATCTCCCCTCAGTCATCTCCAGCCAGGAATAACAGGCAAGGTACTCTTCAAATATTGGCACAGATTGCTAAAAATGAAACAAGAAGTTAATTGGAAAGCACTTAACTATGGGAAGATATCAGGCTAAATCAATCAAATGATTAGTTTGAAAACCAACACATCCAAACACCAGATGATTCTGCTCAAAGAAATAACCTGGATGAGTCTCGGACACGAGCATATTAAATTAGCCTCAAGTTCAAATTCCATATAAAAGACGTGAATATTAGTCATATGTTCGACATGTTTAAGCTGCAGGTATCAAACTGAAAAGCTAAAAAAAAAAATCCCCATCCAACTGCTTCTTGGAGTCCTGTGATGTGCTCTGTTTGAACAGTTCATGCCTTTCAAGAAGCGATACTACCGCTACGTGATGAGAGAAAAGGAAATGGTGGGCGAGATGGCGAAGACCCTGAAGGACAGTGGCATCACCGATCGGACGCGATCAGACCTCAGCATGCGAAGCCTCGTGGTGTAAGTCTCCATTTCTTCAATTCTGTTAGTACATGTTGGAGTCATTTTCATCATTATTCATAACTGTGTAAAACGCCTAACTAATGAGTTCTTTATGTGATTTTCTGCTGTTTTTTGTGTTATTTTTGTGACGTTTGGTGTGTTTTGTTCAGTCTCATGGCCCAGCATCCAGTGGCAGAGCGGGTGAGGCCGGACGACGTTCTGGAGCGAGTCAAGAGGCACCGGCTCTACCCGCAGGCCGAGGCCTCCGTCACCCTACGGATTCCCGATATCAAGAAGCACCTGCACCTCAACTGCCAGGTACAGCGCTCACGTGATGTGGCGTTGAACGTTAATTGGCGTCGGTGCGCGAATCTCATCAGTCGTGCGCGCGACCTCCAGGGACCCAACCCGTACGCGGCCATGGCCGTCATCCTGATCCTGAGCGA
The DNA here is from genome assembly GCF_902148845.1 of Salarias fasciatus. Lineage (NCBI taxonomy): Eukaryota > Metazoa > Chordata > Actinopteri > Blenniiformes > Blenniidae > Salarias > Salarias fasciatus. Next base: position 15,020,471 of record NC_043761.1, on the reverse strand, counting down.
GAGCGTGGCGGACGTGGAGGCGCTGGTGTCGCTGCTCGCCGGCTGCTTGTCCTTCTCGGCAGTCACAGAGTACCTGAACCACATGGCCATGATGCTGCTGGCCCTGCAGAGGAACCGCGTCCAGATCAGCAACAGGTGGGCCCCGCGCAGTCCGTCGTTCTCAGTATCCAGTCGTCGTCGGTCGGCTCACGACGGCCGTCTCCCGCCTCCTCAGGCTGCATTACAACATCTACTACGTCCTGCACCTGCTGGAGAACGGACCCTTCACTGACACCTCCGGGGAGGGCAGGTGAGGCGTACATGGTGTGTGTAAAACCTGCTTGATATCCACTCGGATTTACAGCTCTGACCGGCTCTGTGTTCGTCAGGGGGCGCCGGATTCACGTCACGCAGGAGCAGCAGGAGATCCTCAGACACGACATCCAGCGCGACCACGTGGTCAAGATCATCGCGTTTGCAGGTAGGAGAAGGCAGAAGTTGCTCAGATTCGGATCTCCGGCGCCCGCCGCGGCTGAAAGTCCCCCTCCCGCCCGACGCAGGGACGGGGAAGACCACCACGCTGGTGAAGTACGCCGAGCAGCGGCCGCACCTCCGCTTCCTGTACGTGGCTTTCAACAACTCGGTGGCCACCGAGGCGCGCCGCCGCTTCCCCCGCAACGTGGAGTGCAGGACGGTCCACTCGCTGGCCTACAACGACATCGGAAAGAGGTGCAGGAGGAGCGCTGCCACTCAGCTTCAGGAGGATGTCCTTTCATAACCGCTTTTTTTTTTTTTTTTTTTTTCCCCCTGTTCCTGCTGCCGTCATCCTTTTCCTCCGTCAGGTATAGAAACAGCAACAAGCTCGTCCCCAACGTGAAGCCGTTCAACATCAGCTTCGCCCTGCCCAAAGGCCGCGGGGGCTTCGCCAGGTCCAAAGTGATCTCGGAGACGCTCAACAACTTCATGGCGTCGGCGGACCGGACCATCGGCCCGCACCACGTTCCCTCCCCTCACCTCGACAACGGCAGGGTCTCCACAGAAGCCGTGGCGCTGGAACAAATGGTACCGGCGAGTCGTTCAGCAGGAGCGCCTGGAGAGTCTCGCCTCACACCTTTTATTTCCTCCTCTCAAGCTGAATCCCGAGCTGTTTGTGGACGACGCGCTGATGATCTGGGACAAAATGACGGACCTCCACGAGAAAACACAGGTCGCCTATTTCATGACTCACGATGGTACGTCAGCTGTAGGAGTCCAGGTGAGAGGTCGTGAGTGTTAGACGCACACCGTACACACACGTTCCTGCGTCCGCAGGTTACCTGAAGCTGTGGCAGCTGCAAACCCCGAAGCCCCGTCTCTCCGACCAGTACGACGCCTTGTTCATAGACGAGGCGCAGGACTGCGCTCCGGGTACCCAGCCGGCCGCCCCCGACCAGACAAATTCACAAACCTGCCGTGAATTTCAGTTTGTGACGCTGAAAATGGTTTCATTCCGCCTTCAGTCATCATGGATGTGCTGCTCTCGCAGCGCTGCGGGAAGATCCTGGTTGGAGATCCTCACCAGCAGATCTACACCTTCAGAGGAGCCGTCAACGCCCTGAACGTCACCGAGCACACACACATCTACTATCTCACACAGGTACGCACTCACACACGTCATGTGACGCGGCTGTAGAAGGTCAAATAAACTAAATACAGGAAGCTTCTCTTCATCAGTCACGAGTTCACTTTGAGGGACGTGAGCTGTCGTGTTTTGAGTCGTGGTCTTTTGTGATCCAGAGCTTTCGGTTCGGTGCTGAGATCGCCTACGTTGGAGCCACCATCCTCAGCGTCTGCAAGAAAGTCGACAAGATCCTTGTTGGTGGAAAGCAGAGAGGTGAATGAGTGGAAATGCAGCATGAGAATATTCTGTTTAGTTTAGGTTTTTATCCTTCCCCTTTGTGTTGTAGATGGAGTGTGTGACGAGACGGCGAATAAGGCTCTGGAGTGCATGAATACAGGGGTGAGTACGAGCCCGGGGCAGACGGCCATCTTGTCCCGGTGCAACCTGGGAGTGTTCAGCAGGGCCGTCTCTCTGATCGACGCCAACCCAAACTGCCGGATCCACTTCATAGGAGTGAGTTTGAATGAAACCTCCGTCGATTGTCTTCTTGCTCTGATCATACCGAGCCTTTGTTGATTCGTTCATTTTTTTTCATAAAGGATGTCAAAAATATCGGCCTGGATAAAATCTTGGACCTTTGGCACCTCCTGCAGCACAGCGGCAAAAAGGAAGTCCAGCGACCACGATGTGAGAGTCTTATCAATGGTGGTTGTTTACAAGGACCGCATGCAGAAAAGGAGCATTAATACAACTCAAAATAAAAACCGTCACTCAGAAAACTTCAAATATGAAGTTAACGCGAGTTTACTCTCTCTCTCTCTCTCTCTCTCTCTCTCTCTCTCTCTCTCTCTCTCTCTCTCTCTCTCTCTCTCTCTCTCTCTCTCTCTCTCTCTCTCTCTCTCTCTCTCTCTCTCTCTCTCTCTCTCTGTCTCTCTATCTCTCTCGATCTAGATTTCAGGGATCCCTTCATCCGCTCATTCGCAAAGAACATCGGATGCGCCTTCTACAGTCTGAAGAAGTACGCCGAGCAGACCGAGGACAACGAGCTGGGCGGGAAGCTCGCCATCGTGGAGACGTACGGCGGGCGCATCCCCGAGCTGGTGGAGCGCCTCAACAGCTGCTACGAACGGGACATCAGCAGAGCAGGTTGGGCGCCGTTTTTATCCGCAAGGGCGAGATCCGCTTCCCCGGACAGGAAATCGATGGACGGCTTCTTTCATTTCTTCGCTGAAACGTTCCGCTGCTCCTCTCCTGACAGACTTCATCGTGGGGACGGTCCACAAGGCCAAGGGTCTGGAGTTTCACACCGTGATCGTGAACGACGACTTCGCCAAGGTTCCCTGTTCCGGCCACGAGCTGTGCCACCACCCCGACTTCTCTTTCTGTAGGTTTTCCTTTCTGTTATCTCATATCTAACCTCCGTATGTCAGAACTTTCCAGGCTAAAGAGGCGCGGTTTCCTCAACAGCTCAGATTTTTTTTCCTGTCTCCACTTGGCGCAGGTAAAATTCCCGACGACGAGTGGAACCTGCTGTACGTGGCGGTGACTCGTTCCAAGACGTCTCTGGTCATGACGAAGAACATCCAACGCATCCTGACGATAGCCGGGGTAAGGGCAGCGCTCAGAATACACACATCTGTGGCTGTGCCGGATCTGGAACATTCACCTCCCGGAGGACATCACCCGACTCAAATATTAGAAGTTTTTTGAAGTTTTATTAATAGAATGCCCCTTGAGATGTAGCATCTCGTTTTCGAGGGGGTCCATAAACACATACATATCTAACACAATTTACAATAACATACATAAATGCACACATATAAACATAAACAGACACACACACACACACACACACACACACACACACACACACACACACACACACGCTCACGACTCCCAACGAGTCGTGAGCACATTTAATGGCCGCCACATGCCGACGCTTTTGTTAGACTCTGTTCTATATTTAAGAGAAACTGATGGGAAGCATCTGCCGGAGGACAAAGTCTCCCTGGAGGACAAACTGCTTCCGTCTGTTTCTCAACATGTGGACTCCTCCTGTAAATCGCTCAAACCGTGAACCTGGAGGTCGGAGGCTTGAAGAGAATGTTTGAAACCGGAGAGGCCTGACACTTTCACTGCAGTGCTGAGAAGGAAAAAAAAAAACGATTTATGGAAAGATGAAAGGCTTAAATCTTTCTCTCTGTTACTGGAGGTTAAAGCAACACCATCACTATTTGTTTAGACACTTTTTCCCTCCGGTGTTTTGGGCCAAATAAAATAACTTCTGTTTTATCTGAATTTAGGAGGAGAAAATTACGACTCTTCCAGGTTTCTATGTCTTTAAGACAAGCTTCTAATTTGATAAATTGATCGGTGTCATCTGGTTTCAGGGATAAATAGATCTGTGTATCATCTGCATAACAGTGGAAGTTAATGGAGTGTGTCCTGATGATGTTCCCTACAGGAAGCATGTATAATGTAAAGAGCATAGGTCCTAGAACAGAACCCTGTGGAACTCCATATTCAACTTTGATCCAAGAATCATCGTTAACATTGACAAAGTGGAACCTGTCTGTTAAATATGATTGAAACCAGTTTAATGCTGAACCTTTAATCCCAATAGTATATTCTAGTCTCTGCAGTAGGACGTCATGATCAACAGTGTGGAATGCAGCACTGAGATCGAACAGGACCAGAACAGAGACCAGTCCTCTATCTGAGGCTGTGAGAAGATTTGAGTTGTAGATGGACGCTACATTGAAACAGAGATATTCACCCTTCTTTCACCAGGTTTCAGTGAGGTTTAAGAAATCCACCGGTAGATTAACTCCTCTCGCTGGAGATGATAACAGAGACAATGAGAATAAATTCAGTTGCGACCCTCAAATGAAAAACAGCTGTTTGAACTTATGCTTTCCCAGGAATACTTGCTGAAGTCTGAGATGCCCCCCGCCCCGCTGGCGGATGGAACCACTCCCCCGTGCTCCGTTGGAAGCTGTCCCAACTGCCTCACGCCCGGCTCGGCGTTCATCATGAGCAAACCAGCCATGAATTATGTAAGAAGATGGGGGGGAAAGAAACCACTCGGCGGAGGCCGCCTTCCTCTGGGCCCGCACTGGTTTCATGGTTCTCGTGTTTCTCTGCAGAGCGACTGCAAGTCGCAGGGCGGGCCGCTGTGCGAGAGGTGTGTGTGGACCCGCGTGGGGCCCGTGGCCTTCCTCATGACCGACGACGTGCTCTCCATGGCGCAGATCCCCCAGGCAGCCCCGGGGTTCCACAGAGTGGCGGACGACTTCATCATGGCCTTCTTCTAACTGCGGGACCGAAAATCTGCTGGACAGAACAGGGAGATCATTTCCTGAAGGACTTAGTTTCAGCTTCAGTTTTTATTAAACAAAAGAGAAAGAGTAAAATCTCCTGATTTGTTTTGTTATGTCTATTTTTATGTGGGAGTCTGAGAATCCGGGATGTTGGAGCTGGTTTTCCTATCTGTAATGACACTTCAAGGCAACATTTACTGATGACAAACAGCTGCGAGTGGTTCAGGCAAAGTTCCTCCCCAAAAACAATAAAAACATACGAAGTCATCTGATGTGAGTTGTTCGGTTGGTGGATAAAAGCTTTCCGCCTCTACTCTGCTTCCCATTCAGCAGTTGTGATTGGATTTGATTAATTCAGAGGATTTCTTTGAAGTACTTCATACCAAAGTTCCTGCTGCAGTTGTCTCACTATATTTAAACATCCAGGAAGACAGTTTAAAAGTGCGTAGCTGGAATTAGGAGTGTTGGGAGCAGCTGTGGCAGATTGATGGATCCTGTGAGAAGGATCCCTCGCAGGATTGGGATTTACTCGTACAAACTGTAAACAGGGAGGGAAGAAGGCGACTTCCGCTTGTTGGTTTTCACACAGAAATCAAATTATTTACACTCAGTTCTGCCAAATTTAACAAAACAGACGACGGAGAATGAACGGGAGGATGTTTATAAGTCCACGTAATTTTGTTCAAACTTCCGAGTGAGTTTACATTATTGACTGAAATGTCTATTTTTGACATGTTTGTCTTTTAGCTCTATTCACTGTGGTCAATTTAATGATTATTCTGCTGCTATATGTGGAGTTTTCAGTATTTTTCTGCAAAGGTGTTTATACAGCAGTGACTTTCTCTTTATATGACAGAAGTCTTCAACGCTTTTTGAAAAGAAGAAACATTAAAATTTTAAGTTTTCACATTCCTGATTTGTTGCCTCTTCACTGAAATGTACCGCAGTAGGCTTTTTTTTTAATTACTATTACAGAACTTTTCCTGTGGTTTGTTCTTTTTTCTCATAATTTAGCAATTGTAACGTTAATTTCTTGTGGCACATGCATTGACTGATTGATTGATTTGATTTGATTTCGGACACAGCGGCGATCCATAGAAAAGAAATAATAAAATACAGAAGAGAGCAACACACATACACAACAAGACAGACATTCCAGCATCAAGTGTTTACATACAAGCTAAAACGCCAATGCCTCCAGAGCCTTGAAGTGAACCTAAACGTACTCAGAGCAGGATTTACCAGTGCAGAAATAATGCCGTTTGATAATTTAGACATTCTACACATACAGCTGAACATCAGGTTCCTGAGTACAGCAGGACATGTAGGAACATCAGCACTCACAAACTCTGGTTTGCACTGCTCCCTCTGGGCACAGTGGCCCTCATTTATCAAACGATCTTTCAAACAGGTGTATATCTGAGCGGTGAGCTCATCGTACGACGGGGCTCGCGCGGCATTACAGAAACTTCCGTACCTCGCCGACCTCAGCGTTTGAGTGATCGGGTGTTGATAAATGCGGCGGCTGAATTCGATCGTCATTAACAATGTTCCGCCCTGAAATATTCACAGTTCCCAAACCGCGCCCAGTGAGGTCAAACACGGAAAAGGAGCGATTTTGGCGAAAAAAGAAACTTTTGGGAGCTGGAAATGGATCCTCTCAGGTCTGAGGTGGAGATGAAATCAGGAGGAGCTCCTTGGAAGAATAAAAAACTGAAATTAAAGGAGAAAAGAAAAACGCAGTCTGGAGGACGCTGTTCACGGCAGCAGTGAGCAGCGTCACCTGGATGAACGGACACCGGCTGAGGTCTGAGCAGGTTATAGATCCGTTAATTTAACCCTGATATTACAAATAATGAAGCCGACTCATGTTGTACAGCTCAGAGTTTTATTGTTTTGTTTTATGATGTCTCAGAGTCAGACAGCAGCGGCACCGCGGCCCGGTCTCCTCCCCACAGTGGGGACGGTCCCACCGAGACACACCTCGGACCGAACGGGACACAGCACAGGACCGAACAGGACCCGGGACTCAGGCCACCGAGGGCGGCGCGTGCCTCCCGCTGCTGGTGCTGCTTAAATTAAAGACAACTCATAGAAGTTTTAATAAAATGTTTGACTAAACGTCCTCTGTCTGTATTTAATCTCCCTTTAGTTAATGTTATTTTCTAGGCTGCTGGCTTCACATCACTGATTAAATAAATAATTTTCTATACTTTAGAGTTTATTTACATTTCAGTCGCGGTTCTTCAGGTCCTGTCTCCTCCGTCCAGACCCAGTGAGGCTCTGCTGGTTCCCACATCCTCTTGTGGCGCAAGCGCATCAAAGTAACTCTGTCGCAAGTGCAATGTTGTGTAAACTACCTAAATAAAGTCACACACCTTTTCGGGGATGAACAGGAACAGCAGCGTTTCCCCCGCTGGATCTGAGCGTCTGAAGCTGCTCTGCAGCAGCAGCAGCGTCTTTGCGCATTGTTAAAACTGCGCTCCTCTCCGTGGCAGGATGAACCAGCGGACTTATTGAAAGTTAAAAATCCTTTATTAATCCCAAGAGGAAGAATTTCATTAGATATTCCTTAAGGACATCATTTTATTTTTTTTATTTATTTATTTTTTTTAATCTGTATTGAATGTGTGCTGCTCCTGCTTTATGGCGGGTTTGAGATGTGCTTTATAGTTATTTTCACGCTCCGCCAGGTTTTCTGCACTGCACCGCAAGTCCGCACTGACTGAAGCTTGCGTACACGATGTCAGAGCTGTCGTGAGATTTCATCTTTCCGAACGATCACGACCAAATTGATAAATAACCAACCCGTCTTTCATATGGACGTACGACGGGCGTACGCCCATATACGGTCGTACTACCGTTTGATAAATGAGGGCCAGTTGAGTCTCTGCATGGAGCTCCTTTTGTAATGCCGCCACAAGTGGGCAGTATACATTGAGGTACAGAAGGTTTTAAAAAGAGTATACTAAATTTTCTCTTCAGCATGTTAGCCAGTGCAGACATCATACGGCATTGTCTTTGAATGTCTCTATCATCAGACAGGACGTTACTCAAATAAGTGTCCTAGATATTTAACTTCTTCGCAAGTTTTAAGGACAGTACCAGAAAGAGAGAAGACAGGGAAAGACAGTTTATTGTCTTCCTTGCTTCTGATGATCATGATGTTACTCTTTTTTCCATTATATTTAATATCAAAATCAGAGCCATGTTGAGAGCATATTCTGAGTAGCTGCTGGAGGCCAGCGCTGCATGGACACAGGACAATCAGATCATCTGCGTACATCAGGTGGTTCACAACAGCATCTCCAATCATACAGCCTGTTCTACAACTGTTAAGTTGGTTTGATAACTCATCAATGTAGATATTAAAGAGAAATGGAGATAAGATACTCCCCTGCCTAACTCCATGGCATCCATTAAAGGGTGCAGATGTAGAATCACCCCATTTCACATACATTATCTGGTGTGAATACCAGAAAGTCAGAATTCTTATAAGTGACATGGGAACCCCTCTATTATGCAATTTATAGAACCATTTTTCATGATTCACACGATCGAAGGCCTTAGAGGCATCAATGAAACACATAAAAATCGTCGAATTATGTCTGTTGTACAAATCCAGAATCTCTTCAAGAGCAAAGATGCATGCAGCATTATTTGGCTTGATCAGTGTTTAAATAAGGCCACAAGGAAAACCGTCTCCTGCTATAATGGTGGATACAGTTTCTTTTCCCGGGGTTGAAGTTGAAGTCTGTATAGTTATCACTACTTTCTGTGCCTGTGTGTGGCTAAAATATGACTTCATGCAGATCAAATGATAATTTACACTCAGAGCCGGGCTGACCTGTTGGCACATTAACTCTTCTAATGGTCTGCTGGAACTGGAGAGTTTAGAAAATTTAGGGAAAAAAAACACTATTTTTACAGATATCCTCTATTTCAAGATGGAAATCAAACCAGTCATCTACAGAGTTCAGTGATGTGAAGCATATAATGAAGAACAGCATCATTATAAAAGGACTGAATTCATACAACACATGAAATATGTAATATTTTAGAGCAAAATGAGAAAATGAAATGAAAATTGATCCATTATGTGGGAAACACGCCACTCGACCACCAGCTCACAAAATTAGAAGACATTCTCATGCCTCACTTCTTTATTACACCACAAATCAAGCAGTTACATGAATAACAAAACTGTGGACAATTTGATCTGGGTCATTCTCTTTTTTTTTTTTTTTTTTTTGGAAAATTTCAGAAAACAACTGTGATTGGCGGGGATGAAGCTTAAGAGAAGAATTAAGAGAAATATTTAAATACAAACTCCCAAAGAGCTGCTTGGACTTATCTCTGTAAATTGTCCCACAGAATGACAAATATCTAAAGATCTGGTAAAAAAAAAAAAAAAATGCTGTTTGTAGAAAAGCAAAACAAAAGGATTCAAACATTTTATGTCTTCATGTCTTTACTGAATCTACTACAGCCTCACATGGAGTGTATTCTCTTCACTGTTATTTTTTTTTCCTGCACTGATTAGCTTCGGGAAAATATTTGCCTGAGACGTGGAAATTAACCTGAGTTTACCAAGCAGTAGTGACAGTGACAGCCGCCAGCCCTATAAAACTGCTGTCAACTCTGAAAGACGTGTGGAAAAATCATCTGAGAGAAAATCCTGAAAAGTGCTGCTGACACTGCTCACTTTATCACACCAGGGATGAAGCAGCATTACGCTTACTCAACTGAGAGGCCTTTATATTAAAACACACAAAGCAAGTAAGCTATGTTGACTAACATAGCTGTTATTGTTGCATTTGACTGAAGAAACTCAGTATTCAGGAATCTGATCATCCACCACATCCACATCTTTGGCGGTTTGAGCAGCACACGATGTTGGACTGTGAGACGAAACAAGGATACTGATTGAAACACCACGAATGTCCGTTCTGTCAATTAAATGAGCTGCGGGAAAGCGAAAGCCAGTGGCGTCCAGTCTTCAGTTTTTTTAAAATTAGTCCTCAGACGGTGCGGAGGGCTACGAGGGGAGTCCGCATGCTGGGTTCATGGGCACCAGCTCCTCCCCTGGCTGCTGTGGGAGGTTGTGTCTTGATTTCCTGAGAGGAACAGATGGAAATGAACAGCCGGCCACGTGCAACTGCTGCACGGCGTTTCCTCCGGTCTTACCTCCAATGCAGTATGAAGCCGATCCCGATCGCAGCGCAGATCAGCACCAGTAAAATAGGGGAGACGATCGCTGCCGCTTGTGTTCCTGCTGGGAGATCAATAAACTGATGACCCTGGCTTCATTTGTGGGAAGACAAACGTTTTAGTTTGTAGTGAGTGTTTGAATTTACCGCTGTGTGCCGCAGTCGGGTCAGCGTAGGGATTTGAGGTGCCGTTTCGAGTGGTGGTCGTCTCGGCTTTCCGGATCTTCCCCGGAGTGGGCGTCACGGCGTCTTAATTCAAGGACAGAAAGAGAATAAGAAATAAGACTTTTTTCCTTTATTTTCCATCAACAATGGTTCATTTCACAGATGTAAGTCAGATTGGATTGAATATACGCACTAAATAATGCATTCCTACAGCCCCATTAGACCATCGATGCTGTTTTCATAATAATCTAAATATTATCAACTTTGGTAACTTATTTTTTATCTGCTGGCTGATGACTTTTTTATGATTCCACTGATTCTTCTACCTGCTCTATATCATCGCTTTCACGTTGTCCATGTGTCTTCAGCTGTGGTCAGAAGTAGTCAGATCCAGCTAAAATGGCTCCATATAAACACCTGAATTGGATCAGACTGACCCCGTCTGACTGAAACTGTGATCAGATCCAGAAACTAGAAGAAACATCAGGCTGGAGATTTGTTCTGGGACTTGAATTCACCACATCATGACGTTTGACTGCTGCCAGATAGAAGAAACAATACTGCCACATCACACAATGATCTCTTCCTGATCGGACTCTGAACAATGAGAACGTTTCTTTGTTGTGGTTTCCAAAAGGAAGTTTGATGAAGCTGAAGAATCAGGACTGGCTGGCCTGGGGTCATGGGCGGATTTGCGCGGAAATAAAAGAATACATCAAATGATATCCTTTGAGCCGATAAGCCCACAAATCAATCTGATGACTTTATTCATGTAAACAAGACAATCTGATGGGAACCAGTTCAAGCAGGAAACACAGTTCACGCTGGTCCGTCAGTGTTTCATGTCCCTTGCACAGTTCCCTGTGTTCCAGACTATGAATCTGGTCATATTGTGAATTGTTCCATCTGATTAAACAATGACGACGACTAAAATCCTTTCCTTTAATTAAATTCTGTATAACACTGCAGTTACTTTGTTCTCAAAAGCGGAAGTGAAACTATAACTTCAGTTTCTGGAGAATAAGTGTCACCGCTCTTTAAGAGCTCACTGCCCCCTGGAAGCAACACCTCAGCATAAAAGTACCTTGTGGTTATGACTCCACATGTTTGGCTCAACGGCTGGGGCTGATTAATTTCCATTCAGTATTTATATTTCAGTGGGGTTAAACAAGTAATGGAACATGAGGTAGGTGTGTGGCTGAGACAAGATGTGATCAGACATAACACATTTCATTTTTCATTTCAGTAAAAACTTCTTCATTTTTTTTTTACCGTGGGCCTTGTCGTCCACTTTGTCTCCTGTTTTTCCTTCTTGTGAAACTGTACTCTGCTTCATATAAACGCTGGTGGACGATTCTGCCCACAAACAAAATACAGTTATCAACACTGCAAAAAGCTGCTGTTGATTAATTAATTTCCCTGCTTGTTTCATGAGCAGGTCTTGTGTCAGTATATGGTACAGAGGAATCCTTCCGACGTGAGCAAAGCATTTCGATGAGACGATTATTTCAAACAACAAAATGTGTTTAAATTATTACTTTTGAGTTGCCGATAGTGAAAATATTCCTAAGACTTACTTGCTGTTGAGGTCATGGTTGTGTCTTGAGGATTATCACTGAGATTCTCTGAAGAACAAGAATATAACGAGTAAAATATGAAGATCAGTGACAAGAAAAACAACTAAAACACTATTATTAAGCAAACGGGTTTGATATGGGCCCAAGATCAATAATCACATCCAGATTCCTCTTTGATTTAAAGAGGTTTGATCACTGCTTTGTTTACAGCTTTTAGAAAAAAAAACGCCTGTCTGAAGACAGCTGCTGACAATATGTTGTACGTTTGAAGCTATACAGTTTAAAACATCTTTAGAACAGATTTTGGGCTTGAGGTGCTTTACAATGTGAGTCAGAACTGCACAGTCGAAATGGTGAAAATGGTAGCAGATCAGACTGAAGTCTCTTCATGTGGAGGAACCTAATCTGAGATGTTATGTTGATGACAGAGCTTACAGGAGGACACTTACTTGGTGTTGTACTTTGGGGTGTTGTTGGTAATTTTGGCCTTTTTGGGTCATCTGAAAAACAAGGAAGTTGATACATTGATCAGTTTTCAAGTGTTAAAAAAAGTGCAAAAAGCTTGATATGATCGACTGCACCAACGTTTCACTGTATGCTGATGATACGCTTTTCTGCGTAATGAGAATGTCTGATGGGAACTGTGCTGCATTCCTGTGACAAAGTGCCACTGTTTGTGTTGGCACCAGTACCAGCTGAAGAGCGAAAACAAAGTGCATGTGGGTGCCTGTGGGTGCCGCTCCTGCGGGTGTCGGCGGTGAGTCTGTGAAAGGAAGTCACCAGGTTGCAACACCAGAAGGTGTGAAGCCACATATTCACAGACCGTATATATAAATATGTCTGAGTAATCCAGTTCATATAGTCCATAATGTTAATAGTTTTATAGATTAGTTTGTTGCTATCCTTCTGACGTTTGACATGTTTTCGGATTTTCACACTTGTTCCATAAATTAAACCTTTTCATTTCTATACTGACTACATTTAACTGTAGTGGGGCTGTCATCTTCTTTTTGGATGGGAAAAGGCTTTATTGCTCAGTGGATGGAGTTTTACCATAATAGCTGGTCCCCAATGTGCACAGTATGGCTACACAGCGTGTGCAATGGGGTCAAACGTAACAGCCATGGGCCAAAACCAGCCCGAAAACACAAAACACTGATGTTTTAACAGCTTGTTTGTTTTAAAATATTGAACACAACATGACAGTGAGACCCAAACTAGCCTTAAAATTAAAGCCAGCATGTTAAATATAAAACTACCAAGTCCCAGGAGAATATGAACCAGAATTTCCCAATTTGGGATTAACAAAGTAACGCTACTGTTAGTGTCTATCTACTCACACACCTGCAGAAGAACAGTTTGCTACAGCCGGAGTGCACATGGGTAGTCACAGCGAGAGTCTTTTAGACATCAGCAAGATAAAATCAGATATTAATAAAGTAAAATCAAAAGCAAAGGTGAACTATTTCATGTTCCACTTGTTCTCTCTTTAAGCAGGTTCCTTTTATCAACCTCAGATTCTTATATGATCTATTTTAAAGTGCAATTCTTGTAAGGTGAAATTACTTTTTCCATGTGAACGCCCTGTTCTTTGAATGTACCTGAATGACTGAAATCACTAAGTGGCATTGTTCAGTTTATGTGTGAGCTGATGTTCTCATAACTATAAAGTGATAGGTCAAACATTTTGCAAGTTTTCAGTTACACAACAGTTTGGAAAACATCCACAGTTTGAAAAAAAAATATGTAACTTTAACTTGACACCACTTGCTTTTGGTTAAGCTCACTTGCAAACAGATGCAGTGTCTATGATTCCCAAATGAAGCAGCCTTTGTTTCTTTCAGGTGAACACTGGTGTTTCTCGTTTGAGCAATTAAAATCTGCAATCTCACCTAATATGATACATCAACACTGTTCTGGCTCACTCTCGTCACAATAAGATTCTTTTAGTTTTGCTTATTAAACATCAACATCTTTGCTCATCCTACAAATGGAGCAAACATGGTGTGTTTCATGTTGGCAAAATTTCTCTTCCAAATGAATGAGAGCTCAGTAAACATCTCACCTATACACTGAAGAGTGGAGTTTTGCCACTGTCCAACTTTATTCTTCAGCTCGCATTTGATAAGATTGGAGGTTCCTGCCTTTCTGACATATCCGACCAGGCAAGTGTAGCGAAAGGTGTCACTGATTTGGTGGCACTTCTCAGGTGGATCTTCGGTTAGAGGCCAGGGAGGGATCTTCGGGCACGGACAATGACTTTCGTCTGTAGGAATAAAAGAATAAATCACACACATGCATATATGTGTGTGTGTGTGTGTGTGTGTGTGTGTGTGTGTGTGTGTGTGTGTGTGTGTGTGTGTGTGTGTACGACTGTTTTATAATGGATGTGTTAACTTCAAAGTCCAACTTATTGGCATTAACAATGTGCATGTGTGTGTTTTGTTTATGCATACAAGATATATAATGCAGAGCAGAAACTGTAACGTGCAAGAATTTAAAAATCCATCATAAAGTCAATTTTTTATTACTATTTTTCCACTATATTTCCAGCCATATAATTGTAGATGTCCGTATTGCAGAAATGACAAGATCACATCCTGTCAGAAAAATTTTCTCTATAGTTTAAAATATTTCTAAATGAAGGTTTGGATGACAATCATTTCTGAACTTTCTTTTAATTTTAATCGAGAGAGAATAGTGTATTTCCTCGGCAGAAAACCTATTTCAGCTGGTGCGAGTGATCATTGCGCTTACCGCCGGTGGAGAGCCGCACAGCGCCGAGGAAACAGACCATGATGAAGCCGGCAGAGAGGAGCGGGGAGGCCGGCTCCATCACTCAGCTCTCACCGCTTCGTCCCCGTTTTTCCCAGGTAAAGACGGCCCGGCACGAAACCCACTCCTGTTCCCCCCCCCCCACCCCCAGGTGCCCCCCTCAGTGGTGCTTTCGCTTTCTCTCACTCATCTACACCCACACCGCCCGCCCACTCTGACGTCACAGGCACGTGACCTGCTTCCATTTAGAACACTTCATTGAAACATTTAGGAACAAAAACACGAGCATTCTGAACTTCCAGTCAGATTCCCAGTGTACAATATAGCGGAAAAAAAAGAGAAAGAAAAAAAAAGAAAGAAAAGATAAATGTACAAAGACGACGAGTGACTAGAGAGTAATGTCAATTTCAGACATGAAAAATACAGCTAGAAGTAATTTAAATAACAACTAAAACAAAGAAACGGGGAAAAAAATAATGCTATCAATGTATGTACTGCAATATAAATTTTACTGAACCAAAAGTAAATTGCATTCACGTCAGAGAAAGACCTATCCAAATCAAACATGTAAAAAAGAATGTGACAGATGGAATTTTAATGAAAGCCAGTTTCTTAGTCGGTCAACTTTTGATGTAAAATTAAATTAAATTAAATTAAATTAAATTAAATTAAATTAAATTAAATTGCGTAAATATGGAAAGTGCTCCAGAAATAAAGATTGATTGATTGATTGATTGATTGATTGATTGATTGATTGATTGATTGATTCAATTAAATTAAAGCGGGCAAGCGCCCGGGGCACAATCACTTCAGTACATGATCAGCTGGACGGTACGACATGGCTCCTGTGGTTTCCTGCGCCCCCTTGTGGGCACAGGGAAGAACAGTAAATCCTGTCATAGTATGGAACATGGGGCGCTTCATTATGAAATGTTATTTAACTTTTGTTTCCCTTCTTCTCTCAGAATCGATGTTAAAGCTGCAAACATTTAAATCATCTTAACACAATCGGAACATGCAGTATGAGTTAATGAATGCATCTGTTGACAAATATTCAAGCATTTCAATATGAACAGCTCTGGATTACAGACATGTGAAAATCATCCTGCATTCCTGTGGTTCCTTTTCTAAATCAAAAATTTTTTCCACCAGAAAAATGTCTGATAATTCCAGGATTCAAGGGTGTCATTCAGTTTTACTGGTTGGGCATCAACATTTACTTTGTCGAGTACATCTTGTAAGAGAAATGTTGAGTCACTCTGTGGGTCCAATATTTCATATGTACTTCTCTTAGTGGGGCAGATAACTGCAATAATCGTTCACTTGTGGAAACAAGCACCAAAATTGGCACACATGCTTCTTGGGCATTGCTTTTTTGACAAAACCCGTTAGCCACCTAAAATTTCATGATGGTGGCCATTTTTCAAGATACAGTAACATTGCATTTTGCAATAAAATTGCATAAACCTATCCTATTTGAATGATTTTGGTGTCAAATCGTACATTTATCACTATGGTGATGGTATGTGGGTGAGGTGGGGGTGTTGTGGTGGTGGTGGTGGTGGTGGTGGTGGTGGCAGGGGGTGTTAACGGAGCGGATGCCATAGCACAGCCAGGGCACACTGGTGGTACCACTGCTGTGAAACTCAGGATGGGGTTTACTATCAGCTGAATAATTTGTTTGGTGTAGCTAAAAAATGACTTTAGTGTCCAAATACTGTCGAACAAGCCCTGCATCAGTTAGCTAGTGTTGATTACATGTAGTTTAACATAGATGTTTAGTTAGCCAAGTCAAAGTCTCCCTTGCAAGTGCATTGGGCGGCGCCTATCTCTGTTTCCTAACCCCAGGCCACAGAGCTACTGTGAGTAGTGAAATCTACAGTGGGGGGTTAGACCTCTGGTAGCTCTGTGTGTTCAACCGCCTACCCCATTCTATATATGCCGAGCACCTGGCTAGAAGGCATCCGCTCCGTTAACACCCCCCCCCCCCCACCACCCCCCCCCCCCCCCCCCCCACCACCCCCCCCCCCCCCCCAACAACCACCGCCATGCACACACTGCATCAAGTCATGTCCAACTTGGAAGCCTTGTACAGAAAGATGCTGCACATACTAAGGTGGACCTCTAATTTAACAGAATATTAGGATTCTGGGACTGATATATGGTACAAGGAAGCCTGTGAGTAAGTCCATGGGTCCAAATTTGGATTCTATATAGTGATAAATGTACGATTTGACACCAAAATCATTCAAATAGGATAGGTTTATCCAATTTTATTGCAAAATGCAATGTTACTGTATATTAAATGGTGGCCATCTTGACAAATGGCCGCCATCATAAAATTTTAGGTGGCTAATGGGTTTTGTCAAAAAAGCAATGCCCAAGGAGCATGTGTGCCAATTTTGGTGCTTGTTTCCACAAGTGAACGATTCTCCTGTAATTTGCAGTTATCTGCCCCACTATCTGTGGAGACACAAAGACTGGGGCAACACTTGAGTTAGCGGAAGCACTTGGCGTCGCTGCATGGGACATGACTGTGTGTGTTTCCTGGCTTGTATGATCTTCTGTTGAAGTGGAGCTATTTATTGTTGTTTCCGCAGCCCTTTGTTTCCTGTCACCATGTAAGCAGGCTGGGTGTCGACGGCTGCAGGTGTTGCATGTGTGTCGCTAGGGCTGTCACTTTAGTGCATTAATTAGATTAATTAAATACACTGCAAATTAGTGCACTAAAAAAAATAATCTATGATTAATTATAGCACACTTGAGTGGCAGTTCAATGTGAATGGAGCTGTTGTCTTATTTAGAGGCATGTTATACTTGTAGCATTCATTCTGAATTGCTGTATTAAGTTAGTTTTAGTATTCATTTTGAATTTAGTTTGCTTCAGTGGCTATTTGAGACTCAGCCTTAATCTATTTCACAATTTTTTATCTATATTTGTACTGCATTTTTGAATAGTGCACCAGGTCGAATTGGTTTGCTGGGATGTACTGAAACTTTTTCTTCTTCTGAATTTCTTTACTGAAACACACTGAAAGTGTTATTTAAGTTGCCTGATTGGGCTTAGGATTTATTTTGGACAAGACGTCCTGACTTAGCTTTCATTCATCATCAACAAAAATGTGGATTTCAAATCTTCCCTTCTTGGTGTATTCATTTGATGAGT
This sequence comes from Salarias fasciatus, assembly GCF_902148845.1. Taxonomy (NCBI): domain Eukaryota; kingdom Metazoa; phylum Chordata; class Actinopteri; order Blenniiformes; family Blenniidae; genus Salarias; species Salarias fasciatus. Next base: position 15,002,679 of record NC_043761.1, on the reverse strand, counting down.
CCTGCACTACAATTCTGTAACGTCCCTGAATTTGAATTCTTCACTTGGGTATCTAAAGCAGATATGAGATTAAAATGTGATTAATTAGATTAATTAATTACAAATCCTGTAATTAATTAGATTAATTTTTTTGATCGCATGACAGCACTATGTGTCGCCTCTTGCAGTCTTTGCTCATGTGACCCCTTCTCAGGCATCCAAAGCAGAGCTGATTGTTAATTGTTCTTTTATAACTTGTATTTTGTATTATTTTCCATTAACATAATACAGCTATAGGTACATATCCATTAAATGTATGAACATTTAACAACAACACTCCCTTCCCCTGAGAGCAATTCACTTTAATGAGATAATCCAAATGAGGAGGAAACAGACAGCTATACTTACTTTTTCCTAATTTACACACTTCAAAACTAAGTCTGCCCCCAAGTCACTGCCACCCAAACTGTACATTATTTATCTTTTTTGCAAACATTATGTGTGCTCCATGTCAACCACCTGATCTTTCCCATTGACAGGGAAAAGGAGCTTTAACAGAACACCTACATTTGTAAAACTTTACTAAATAAGTGCTGCTGCTTCCAGACTGACAGTTACCTTCACTGAATACGATGACAGCAAACCTGAATGGATAAACGGAACTTAAAACAACTGTCCTGACAGCTTTAGAGAGGGCAGCACAATAAATAGATAAGAATTATTTTCGCAAAGTTTTGATTATAGATAAATTAAATGTCATGCTTTTCTCTCAAAGTGCTTCCTTTTATTTAAATCAAAATATCATCAAATTTGCCTGTTCTTAGGGCCCCTCTGCATCTTGCATATGCCTAGCACCAGCCCTGCTGCAATGTTATATAACATGACGAGTCACAATACACTGATAGAGCACAAACGTCCCATGATGAATAGTCAACTAGACGATGGCCATGCTGTCTGTTCGTGTAAATATGTTCACTGAACATGCTGCTATGTTACAGTTTCCAGGTGTGCTGCTGTTCATTTACACATATGAAGAGCTACATTTTCCCCCATATGTTAAATAGTAACTCAAGTATGGGTCAATGTACGACAAAGTATTCTGTTGTTGTCCGGCACAAATCCCCGCTGTGCAAGTTTTACTTGAAATCCATGTATGGAGGTGTGTATAGAGGTGGAACAAGATAGTCAGGGTTTAATGGATCTTTAAATAGATTGAAGAAATGGAGTGAAGTTATTTTCTGTCCAAAAAAATAAATAAATGTGTGTATATATATATATGTATATATATATATATATATATATATATATATATATATATATATATATATATATATGTATGTATGTATGTATGTATGTATATATATATATATATATATATATATATATATATATATATATATATATATATATATATGTATGTATGTATGTATGTATATATATATATATATATATATATATATATATATATATATATATATATATATATATATATATATATATATATATATATATATATATATATTTCTTAGTTTGTAGATCTGCCTTCTCTTTAATCTTTGGTGCCTTTTTTTATATGAACCATACAGCCTCCAACCGCTGGGGGCGCCAGAGCGCCAGGTGGCGGAAGTTGCTGTTGACGCTCAGTGTTGTTGTCGTGCTTCCACTTCCGCCCGAAAAGCAGGTAAATCAATGTGCTGCTGAGAATGTTAAAACTCGTATTTTGCAGTGTTTCTTTCGCTAAATGCAAGCATGTAAAGCAGCAGTGGGCTGGAAACAAGCCACGTTAATTCAGTTTGTGTTTTAAAATACACTGAACGTGGGGGAAAACTGTTTAGCAGCCGCATTAGCATTAGCTCACATTAGTTAGCTTGTTTCCCTCGGTGTGTCGGTTTTATCTTAGATACAAACAAACAAATGATGAAACTGCAACATGTGACGTATAACAACAATGAAGCAAAGTATTGTTGATTGATTGTAATCAGTTTGCAAGTATGTGCCCTTTGAGTTGAGACGTAATTCTTGACGCCAGTCTGTTGGATGGGAATTAAATATTGTGTGTGTGTGTGTGTGTGTGTGTGTGTGTGTGTGTGTGTGTGTGTGCCGGAAAGCGATGTCGCTGTACATGAGGTAGGTGTGTGGCTGAGACAAGATGTGGTCAGACATAACACATTTCATTTTTCATTTCAGTAAAAACTTCATTTTTTTTTTACCGTGGGCCTTGTCGTCCACTTTGTCTCCTGTTTTTCCTTCTTGTGAAACTGTACTCTGCTTCATATAAACGCTGGTGGACGATTCTGCCCACAAACAAAATACAGTTACCAACACTGCAAAAAGCTGCTGTTGATTAATTAATTTTCCTGCTTGTTTCATGAGCAGGTCTTGTGTCAGTATATGGTACAGAGGAATCCTTCCGACGTGAGCAAAGCACTTTGATGAGACAACGATTATTTCAAACAATAAAATGTGTTTAAATCATTACTTTTGAGTTGCCAATAGTGAAAATATTCCTAAGACTTACTTGCTGTTGAGGTCATGGTTGTGTCTTGAGGATTATCACTGAGATTCTCTGTAGAACAAGAATATAACGAGTAAAATATGAAGATCAGTGACAAGAAAAACAACTAAAACACTATTATTAAGCAAACGGATTTGATATGGGCCCAAGATCAATAATCACATCCAGATTCCTCTTTGATTTAAAGAGGTTTGATCACTGCTTTGTTTACAGCTTTTAGAAAAAAAACCGCCTGTCTGAAGACAGCTGCTGACAATATGTTGTACGTTTGAAGCTATACAGTTTAAAACATCTTTAGAACAGATTTTGGGCTTGAGGTGCTTTACAATGTGAGTCAGAACTGCATAGTCGAAATGGTGAAAATGGTAGCAGATCAGACTGAAGTCTCTTCATGTGGAGGAACCTAATCTGAGATGTTATGTTGATGACAGAGCTTACAGGGGGACACTTACTTGGTGTTGTACTTTGGGGTGTTGTTGGTAATTTTGGCCTTTTTGGGTCATCTGAAAAACAAGGAAGTTGATACATTGATCAGTTTTCAAGTGTTAAAAAAAGTGCAAAAAGCTTGATATGATTGACTGCACCAACGTTTCACTGTATGCTGATGATACGCTTTTCTGCGTAATGAGAATGTCTGATGGGAGATCAGACTAAAGTCTCTTCATGTGGAGGAACCTAATCTGAGATGTTATGTTGATGACAGAGCTTACAGGAGGACACTTACTTGGTGTTGTACTTTGGGGTGTTGTTGGTAATTTTGGCCTTTTTGGGTCATCTGAAAAACAAGGAAGTTGATACATTGATCAGTTTTCAAGTGTTAAAAAAAGTGCAAAAAGCTTGATATGATCGGCTGCACCAACGTTTCACTGTATGCTGATGATACGCTTTTCTGCGTAATGAGAATGTCTGATGGGAACTGTGCTGCATTCCTGTGACAAAGTGCCGCTGTTTGTGTTGGCACCAGTACCAGCTGAAGAGCGAAAACAAAGTGCATGTGGGTGCCTGTGGGTGCCGCTCCTGCGGGTTCGGCGGTGAGTCTGTGAAAGGAAGTCACCAGGTTGCAACACCAGAAGGTGTGAAGCCACATATTCACAGACCGTATATATAAATATGTCTGAGTAATCCAGTTTATATAGTCCATAATGTTAATAGTTTTATAGATTAGTTTGTTGCTATCCTTCTGACATTTGACATGTTTTCGGATTTTCACACTTGTTCCATAAATTAAACCTTTTCATTTCTATACTGACTACATTTAACTGTAGTGGGGCTGTCATCTTCTTTTTGGATGGGAAAAGGCTTTATTGCTCAGTGGATGGAGTTTTACCATAATAGCTGGTCCCCAATGTGCACAGTATGGCTACACAGCGTGTGCAGTGGGGTCAAACGTAACAGCCATGGGCCAAAACCCCCAGCCCGAAAACACAAAACACTGATGATTTAACAGCTTGTTTGTTTTAAAATACTGAACACAACATGACAGTGAGACCCAAACTAGCCTTAAAATTAAAGCCAGCATGTTAAATATAAAACTACCAAGTCCCAGGAGAATATGAACCAGAATTTCCCAATTTGGGATTAACAAAGTAACGCTACTGTTAGTGTCTATCTACTCACACACCTGCAGAAGAACAGTTTGCTACAGCCGGAGTGCACATGGGTAGTCACAGCGAGAGTCTTTTAGACATCAGCAAGATAAAATCAGATATTAATAAAGTAAAATCAAAAGCAAAGGTGAACTATTTCATGTTCCACTTGTTCTCTCTTTAAGCAGGTCCCTTTTATCAACCTCAGATTCTTATATGATCTATTTTAAAGTGCAATTCTTGTAAGGTGAAATTACTTTTTCCATGTGAGCATCCTGTTCTTTGAATGTACCTGAATGACTGAAATCACTAAGTGGCATTGTTCAGTTTATGTGTGAGCTGATGTTCTCATAACTATAAAGTGATAGGTCAAACATTTTGCAAGTTTTCAGTTACACAACAGTTTGGAAAACATCCACAGTTTGAAAAAAAAATATGTAACTTTAACTTGACACCACTTGCTTTTGGTTAAGCTCACTTGCAAACAGATGCAGTGTCTATGATTCCCAAATGAAGCAGCCTTTGTTTCTTTCAGGTGAACACTGGTGTTTCTCGTTTGAGCAATTAAAATCTGCAATCTCACCTAATATGATACATCAACACTGTTCTGGCTCACTCTCGTCACAATAAGATTCTTTTAGTTTTGCTTATTAAACATCAACATCTTTGCTCATCCTACAAATGGAGCAAACATGGTGTGTTTCATGTTGGCAAAATTTCTCTTCCAAATGAATGAGAGCTCAGTAAACATCTCACCTATACACTGAAGAGTGGAGTTTTGCCACTGTCCAACTTTATTCTTCAGCTCGCATTTGATAAGATTGGAGGTTCCTGCCTTTCTGACATATCCGACCAGGCAAGTGTAGCGAAAGGTGTCACTGATTTGGTGGCACTTCTCAGGTGGATCTTCGGTTAGAGGCCAGGGAGGGATCTTCGGGCACGGACAATGACTTTCGTCTGTAGGAATAAAAGAATAAATCACACACATGCATATATGTGTGTGTGTGTGTGTGTGTGTGTGTGTGTGTGTGTGTGTGTGTGTGTGTGTGTGTGTGTGTGTACGACTGTTTTATAATGGATGTGTTAACTTCAAAGTCCAACTTATTGACATTAACAATGTGCATGTGTGTGTTTTGTTTATGCATACAAGATATATAATGCAGAGCAGAAACTGTAACGTGCAAGAATTTAAAAATCCATCATAAAGTCAATTTTTTATTACTATTTTTCCACTATATTTCCAGCCATATAATTGTAGATGTCCGTATTGCAGAAATGACAAGATCACATCCTGTCAGAAAAATTTTCTCTATAGTTTAAAATATTTCTAAATGAAGGTTTGGATGACAATCATTTCTGAACTTTCTTTTAATTTTAATCGAGAGAGAATAGTGTATTTCCTCGGCAGAAAACCTATTTCAGCTGGTGCGAGTGATCATTGCGCTTACCGCCGGTGGAGAGCCGCACAGCGCCGAGGAAACAGACCATGATGAAGCCGGCAGAGAGGAGCGGGGAGGCCGGCTCCATCACTCAGCTCTCACCGCTTCTGCCCCGTTTTTCCCAGGTAAAGACGGCCCGGCACGAAACCCGCTCCTGTTCCCCCCCCACCCCCAGGTGCCCCCCTCAGTGGTGCTTTCGCTTTCTCTCACTCATCTACACCCACACCGCCCGCCCACTCTGACGTCACAGGCACGTGACCTGCTTCCATTTAGAACACTTCATTGAAACATTTAGGAACAAAAACACGAGCATTCTGAACTTCCAGTCAGATTCCCAGTGTACAATATAGCGGAAAAAAAAGAGAAAGAAAAAAAAAGAAAGAAAAGATAAATGTACAAAGACGACGAGTGACTAGAGAGTAATGTCAATTTCAGACATGAAAAATACAGCTAGAAGTAATTTAAATAACAACTAAAACAAAGAAACGGGAAAAAAAATAATGCTATCAATGTATGTACTGCAATATAAATTTTACTGAACCAAAAGTAAATTGCATTCACGTCAGAGAAAGACCTATCCAAATCAAACATGTAAAAAAGAATGTGACAGATGGAATTTTTAATGAAAGCCAGTTTCTTAGTCGGTCAACTTTTGATGTAAAATTAAATTAAATTAAATTAAATTAAATTAAATTAAATTAAATTAAATTAAATTAAATTGCGTAAATATGGAAAGTGCTCTAGAAATAAAGATTGATTGATTGATTGATTGATTGATTGATTGATTGATTGATTGATTGATTCAATTAAATTAAAGCGGGCAAGCGCCCGGGGCACAATCACTTCAGTACATGATCAGCTGGACGGTACGACATGGCTCCTGTGGTTTCCTGCGCCCCCTTGTGGGCACAGGGAAGAACAGTAAATCCAGTCATAGTATGGAACATGGGGCGCTTCATTATGAAATGTTATTTAACTTTTGTTTCCCTTCTTCTCTCAGAATCGATGTTAAAGCTGCAAACATTTAAATCATCTTAACACAATCGGAACATGCAGTATGAGTTAATGAATGCATCTGTTAACAAATATTCAAGCATTTCAATATGAACAGCTCTGGATTACAGACATGTGAAAATCATCCTGCATTCCTGTGGTTCCTTTTCTAAATCAAAATTTTTTTCCACCAGAAAAATGTCTGATAATTCCAGGATTCAAGGGTGTCATTCAGTTTTACTGGTTGGGCATCAACTTTTACTTTGTCGAGTACATCTTGTAAGAGAAATGTTGAGTCACTCTGTGGGTCCAATATTTCATATGTACTTCTCTTAGTGGGGCAGATAACTGCAATAATCGTTCACTTGTGGAAACAAGCACCAAAATTGGCACACATGCTTCTTGGGCATTGCTTTTTTGACAAAACCCGTTAGCCACCTAAAATTTCATGATGGTGGCCATTTTTCAAGATACAGTAACATTGCATTTTGCAATAAAATTGCATAAACCTATCCTATTTGAATGATTTTGGTGTCAAATCGTACATTTATCACTATGGCGATGGTATGTGGGTGAGGTGGGGGTGTTGTGGTGGTGGTGGTGGTGGTAGTGGCAGGGGGTGTTAACGGAGCGGATGCCATAGCACAGCCAGGGCACACTGGTGGTACCACTGCTGTGAAACTCAGGATGGGGTTTACTATCAGCTGAATAATTTGTTTGGTGTAGCTAAAAAAATGACTTTAGTGTCCAAATACTGTCGAACAAGCCCTGCATCAGTTAGCTAGTGTTGATTACATGTAGTTTAACATAGATGTTTAGTTAGCCAAGTCAAAGTCTCCCTTGCAAGTGCGTTGGGCGGCGCCTATCTCTGTTTCGTAACCCCAGGCCACACAGCTACTGTGAGTAGTGAAATCTACAGTGGGGGGTTAGACCTCTGGTAGCTCTGTGTGTTCAACCGCCTACCCCATTCTATATATGCCGAGCACCTGGCTAGAAGGCATCCGCTCCGTTAACACCCCACCACCACCACCACCACCACCACCACCACCACAACACCCCCCCCCCCAACAACCACCACCACCACCACCACCACAACACCCTCACCCCCCCCCCCCCCCCCCCCCCCCCCACCCCCCCCCCAACAACCACCGCCATGCACACACTGCATCAAGTCACGTCCAACTTGGAAGCCTTGTACAGAAAGATGCTGCACATACTAAGGTGGACCTCTAATTTAACAGAATATTAGGATTCTGGGACTGATATATGGTACAAGGAAGCCTGTGAGTAAGTCCATGGGTCCAAATTTGGATTCTATATAGTGATAAATGTACGATTTGACACCAAAATCAATCAAATAGGATAGGTTTATCCAATTTTATTGCAAAATGCAATGTTACTGTATATTAAATGGTGGCCATCTTGAAAAATGGCCGCCATCATAAAATTTTAGGTGGCTGACGGGTTTTGTCAAAAAAGCAATGCCCAAGGAGCATGTGTGCCAATTTTGGTGCTTGTTTCCACAAGTGAACGATTCTCCTGTAATTTGCAGTTATCTGCCCCACTATCTGTGGAGACACAAAGACTGGGGCAACACTTGAGTTAGCGGAAGCACTTGGCGTCGCTGCATGGGACATGACTGTGTGTGTTTCCTGGCTTGTATGATCTTCTGTTGAAGTGGAGCTATTTATTGTTGTTTCCGCAGCCCTTTGTTTCCTGTCACCATGTAAGCAGGCTGGGTGTCGACGGCTGCAGGTGTTGCATGTGTGTCGCTAGGGCTGTCACTTTAGTGCATTAATTAGATTAATTAAATACACTGCAAATTAGTGCACTAAAAAAAATAATCTATGATTAATTATAGCACACTTGAGTGGCAGTTCAATGTGAATGGAGCTGTTGTCTTATTTAGAGGCATGTTATACTTGTAGCATTCATTCTGAATTGCTGTATTAAGTTAGTTTTAGTACTCATTTTGAATTTAGTTTGCTTCAGTGGCTATTTGAGACTCAGCCTTAATCTATTTCACAATTTTTTATCTATATTTGTACTGCATTTTTGAATAGTGCGCCAGGTCGAATTGGTTTGCTGGGATGTACTTAAACTTTTTCTTCTTCTGAATTTCTTTTCTGAAACACACTGAAAGTGTTATTTAAGTTGCCTGATTGGGCTTAGGATTTATTTTGGACAAGACGTCCTGACTTAGCTTTCATTCATCATCAACAAAAATGTGGATTTCAAATCTTCCCTTCTTGGTGTATTCATTTGATGAGTCCTGCACTACAATTCTGCAACGTCCCTGAATTTGAATTCTTCACTTGGGGATCTAAAGCAGATATGAGATTAAAATGTGATTAATTAGATTAATTAATTACAAATCCTGTAATTAATTAGATTAATTTTTTTGATCGCATGACAGCACTATGTGTCGCCTCTTGCAGTCTTTGCTCATGTGACCCCTTCTCAGGCATCCAAAGCAGAGCTGATTGTTAATTGTTCTTTTAAAACTTGTATTTTGTATTATTTTCCATTAACATAATACAGCTATAGGTACATATCCATTAAATGTATGAACATTTAACAACAACACTCCCTTCCCCTGAGAGCAATTCACTTTAATGAGATCATCCAAATGAGGAGGAAACAGACAGCTATACTTACTTTTTCCTAATTTACACACTTCAAAACTAAGTCTGCCCCCAAGTCACTGCCACCCAAACTGTACATTATTTATCTTTTTTGCAAACATTATGTGTGCTCCATGTCAACCACCTGATCTTTCCCATTGACAGGGAAAAGGAGCTTTAACAGAACACCTACATTTGTAAAACTTTACTAAATAAGTGCTGCTGCTTCCAGACTGACAGTTACCTTCACTGAATACGATGACAGCAAACCTGAATGGATAAACGGAACTTAAAACAACTGTCCTGACAGCTTTAGAGAGGGCAGCACAATAAATAGATAAGAATTATTTTCGCAAAGTTTTGATTATAGATAAATTAAATGTCATGCTTTTCTCTCAAAGTGCTTCCTTTTATTTAAATCAAAATATCATCAAATTTGCCTGTTCTTAGGGCCCCTCTGCATCTTGCATATGCCTAGCACCAGCCCTGCTGCAATGTTATATAACATGACGAGTCACAATACACTGATAGAGCACAAACGTCCCATGATGAATAATCAACTAGACGATGGCCATGCTGTCTGTTCGTGTAAATATGTTCACTGAACATGCTGCTATGTTACAGTTTCCAGGTGTGCTGCTGTTCATTTACACATATGAAGAGCTACATTTTCCCCCGTATGTTAAATAGTAACTCAAATATGGGTCAATGTACGACAAAGTATTCTGTTGTTGTCCGGCACAAATCCCCGCCGTGCAAGTTTTACTTGAAATCCATGTATAGAGGTGTGTATAGAGGTGGAACAAGATAGTCAGGGTTTAATGGATCTTTAAATAGATTGAAGAAATGGAGTGAAGTTATTTTCTGTCCAAAAAAAAATGTGTGTGTGTGTGTGTGTGTGTATATATATATATATATATATATATATATATATATATATATATACATATATATATATATATATATATATATATATATATATATATATATATATATTTCTTAGTTTGTCGATCTGCCTTCTCTTTGAACCATACAGCCTCCCACCGCTGGGGGCGCCAGAGCGCCAGGTGGCGGAAGTTGCTGTTGACGCTCAGTGTTGTTGTCGTGCTTCCACTTCCGCCCGAAAAGCAGGTAAATCAATGTGCTGCTGAGAATGTTAAAACTCGTATTTTGCAGTGTTTCTTTCGCTAAATGCAAGCATGTAAAGCAGCAGTGGGCTGGAAACAAGCCACGTTAATTCAGTTTGTGTTTTAAAATACACTGAACGTGGAGGAAAACTGTTTAGCAGCCGCATTAGCATTAGCTCACATTAGTTAGCTTGTTTCCCTCGGTGTGTCGGTTTTATCTTAGATATAAACAAACAAATTATGAAACTGCAACATGTGACGTATAACAACAATGAAGCAAAGTATTTTTGATTGATTGTAATCAGTTTGCAAGTATGTGCCCTTTGAGTTGAGACGTAATTCTCGACGCCAGTCTGTTGATTGGGAATTAAATCGTTTAATTGTAGTAGTTGTAGTTGTAGTAGAATTAAAAGTTTTTTGTGTGTGTGTGTGTGTGTGTGTGTGTGTGTGTGCGTGTGCCGGAAAGCGATGTCGCTGTACGATGACCTCGGTGTGGGTGCCAGCGACACCAAAACTGAAGGCTGGTCCAAGAACTTCAAGCTGCTCCAGTCCCAGCTGAAGGTGAAGAAAGCGGCTCTGACCCAGGCAAAGGTACGTGTGTGTCTTTTTTTGTATTGAAGTGGAGATCATTGGTTCTCTAGGCTGACATTGTAATACTCATTCGGCACAAATTGTTGGAAAACGTATCATCCCTCATTCCTTCTGTGGTTACACGTTTAGTTTGGCTGGATTCTTAGATGCGGTAGTGATTTTGGAGGATATTTAATCCCAGTAATGCGCGATTGAGTCAAGATAACATCATATTCCCGTGTGCCTAATATCCAAACACAAGTATTTCTCAAGTTCTACCCTCAGGCAATTGCAAATGTTGGCTTAAGTAATCAAAAAGCACAGTGTGATGTGTTGTCAGTGAAATATTCCCAACATGTAACATAATGCAATAAACTGTTTGTTAGTTTGGATTTTAAGGCGTAATTGCAACAGATTCCAAGGAATAGTAGTAGAAACTTGAAAATGCTAGATTTTGACAAAAAAAAAGACCAGAAGGACTGAATACATCTGGAAAGCTTGTCTCTCTTTCACTCTATAAAGCTTTTAAAGTTTTGCCTCCTGCCTTTAAGAACTGTTGTTGGGGACTGGTGCTTTAGAAAAGTTAAAATTTGTGTGTTGAATTAATTTCCCTCTGAAAGTATTTAATTCAGGTGTAAAGTTTATTTTCACTCTTTCATGCATAAAGTGATATATTATCACTTTCAGGTATAGTTTGTAAATTCTTAACATTAAGTCTACCTTAATGACAAAATTTGTACCTATTGTGCTCTGAATGATCGCCACTTTGTTGAAAAATCCTTAATGCATGCACAGCATTGCACGCATCAAACTTATAAAGGCTGCCCGTGTGATCACGATCGCTTTAAAAGTGTTTAAAATGTCACAAGTGCTCAAGTCACGGATAGAAGGTGTTACAGTGTAACCAGTACACTACATTAACATTTGTTCTGCTGGAAACTGACATTGAAAAGTATGCTTAAAGCCACTGTGACACTGATATGGAATATTTTGACTTCAAATTCCCTGAGACACCATGTGAAGGGCACAACCCCTTGACTTGACTTGACTTGACTAACACCTGGTTTGTGTGTGTGTGTGTGTGTAGACCCAGCGGATGAAACAGACCACTGTTCTGGCACCTGTCATTGATCTGAAAAGAGGAAGTTCCAGTGATGACCGGCAGATCACCGACACGCCGCCACACGCTGCCGCTGGCCTCAAGGTTTGCCTCGCTGCGTTGTTTGTTCGGTCGCCGGGACTTTTTGTCGACGGCGGTCTTGTCTGAGCCATTTCTTGGTCCGCCTGTTGTAGGATGCAGTTCCCAGTGGCTTCTCCTCCGGCGACGTGCTCATCCCGCTGGCAGATGAGTACGACCCCATGTTCCCCAACGACTACGAGAAGGTCGTGAAGCGTCACAGAGAAGAGCGGCAGCGGCAGAGAGAGCAGGAGCGGCAGAAGGAGATCGAAGAGAGGGAAAAGTACGACTGAACTTCCTGTTGAGTCTGAAGATAAAACTTCAGGAGCTCTTTCATTTGAGTTAAAAAAAACAAACAAAAAACACACAAAACCAAACAGTTAAAATCCTGAACTGTGTTGTTTCACAGGAAAAGGAAAGAAAGGCATGAAGGTGGAGCTCCGAGTGGTTTCTCCCGGTTCCCGGCAGCAGAGGGCGACTCGGATGAGGAGGAGGATTATGAGAAGGAGCGAAGGAAGCGGAGTGAGTCGACGGAGATTCTGTTCAACCATTTAAAAAAAAAAAAAGATTCTATATAGAAACAAATATGACAAGGTGGCAAAAACCATGAGCTGTTTTCTTTTGGATTCACAAACTTTACATAGGTCTAATAAATCAAAAAAATTATGTTTTTCTAACTCTCTCAATGTTCCTCTCTCTGCTCCAGGTATGGGAGGAGCAGCCATCGCGCCACCTTCGTCACTCGTGGACAGAGATGGTATGTGTGTGACGCTCCATCAGAATGATGATTCCTGATCACTCTAGAACAATCTGCCTGAGCTGTTTTAGTGCTCACAGATCACTAGATGTACACTCAATTCAAACTCCCATTGACCCGAAAATAACACATTTAGAAGTTCTATATTCTCATCAAACAATGTCAGAGAGATGCTGTACAGCGTCTTCTTCACATGGATTTTTGTTGACTGTAGTTAATTGCATGCCTCTCACACATGTTCTTGCATCGGTGATCAACTTATTAATGGTTAAAAACCTGTTAAACATCCGAACAAGGTGAGAGGTGTTAAACCTGTTAAACAAACAGGAATCAAACTTTATTTGTAGAGCACTTTTCAGATTAAAAAATAAGCACAAAGTGCTTTACAGCTTATAAAACATAGAACGACATAAAAAAAGCAGCCTGTCCCTCCCACCACCAATAAAACACATAATACAGTGTAACATCTTTCTTTTAAAATGTGCAGAAACTTTTTTTAGGTTTCAGTTTAGCACGTCAGACATGAAGGCTAAAAATTAGCCAGCAGGGGGCAGCAGAGACCCTCCTATCTATCAAGAGTATAAATTCCCTGTTAAAATAGCCACGCTTGATTATAGGTTTTCTTTTATTTAGGCAGTAAATGGAGCTGAAGATCACACCACAATTCTAAATGTCAATATCCTGTTATTGTGTTTTGTTTTTCTCATTTCGTTCTGTGTAGGCTCCTCTTCATATTCCTACGAGGATGAAGGTCGTCCTTCTCGAGGCTCCAAGGCTGCCATCCCTCCGCCGATGTACGAGGACTCCGACCGGCCCCGTTCTCCTCCCGGCCCCACCAGCTCCTTCCTGGCCAACATGGGGTGAGCGAGCCGCAAGCTGTTTGTACACGGCATCAATATGTCGCTTCACTTCACGCACCCCTCCCCCCACAGAGGCACGGTGGCCCACAAAATCATGCAGAAGTATGGTTTCAAGGAGGGCCAGGGCCTGGGGAAGCACGAGCAGGGTCTGAGCACGGCGCTGTCGGTGGAGAAGACCAGCAAGAGAGGCGGGAAGATCATCATCGGAGACGCGGCGGAGAAGCGTGAGTCCTCCTGCCGTCGGCCTCGCTCGCTGCTTGTTTCGGATTTTCAACCGTCTTTACCTGTGTGTGTGTGTGTGTGTGTGTGTGCGTGTGTGTGTGTGTGTGCGACCGAGCAGCAGGCTCAAGCCAGTCCGGCGTTGCTGAGGCTCCAGGCGGAGGCTTTCCAGGTTGGCCTCCATTCTTGTTTCTTCTCCTCCTCTCTGCTTCATGTTGTTCTTCCAGTGTGGTTTTTCATTTTCTTTTGAAGAATCTACATGAAGAGATGTAAAGAGATTTCTTCATTTCCATAAAATAGGCAAACCAGCATGCGCCTTTGTTTTTTATTTGCATATTTCATGGTCACATCAGGTTCCCGTCCTTGATATTTTCAATTTTAATCACATGAGTACTAAATAAGACAGCGTGACTGGGATTGATTTGACTTTGCAGCTTATAATTGTTTTCTTTACCAGTTAATCCTCAAACTTTTTTGAATTAAGTCATGTCCTCTTCACTTTCACTGTTTTTTTAAACCAAGTCTCTGGTTCTTGATTAAAGTTCTGACCCATTTTCCAGTGACGTTAGAGTGCATGAGTTAAAAGACACTATTGTATCAGTTACCAAATAAAACTGAACTTCTCCCATATAATTTCACATTCATTATGCCAGACGATCAATTCTCCAATCTGTTAAAACTTGACAAAGAAAAAAAAAAAGAAAAGGCAGATAATGATTGGTGTGTTTTCCGGCAGCCGACCCCTCCAAGAAGTCAGAGATGAACCCGCTCACAGAGATCCTGAAAAACCCCACCAAAGTGGTCCTCCTGAGGGTAAGTGTGTGATCTGGTGCTGAAACACCTTAATGTAAATATAGATGCTGTGAAGTTCAATAACATGGTGACCGTTTCTGCTTCATCTCGGCCATTTCAGGCAAGTTATGTTTGACAGTGACGTTTCTCTTCTGCAGAACATGGTCGGCCGAGGAGAGGTGGACGAGGACCTGGAAGGAGAGACGAAAGAAGAGTGCGAGAAATACGGGAAAGTGGTTAAATGCGTCATCTTCGAGGTGAGAAACGTCCCGTCTCGGCCGGACTGAAGCTGCTGCGACTGAGCAGGATGGATAAACGGCGTTCTTCTCTCTCAGATCGCCGATGTGCTGGACGATGAAGCAGTCAGGATATTCCTGGAGTTCGAGCGGGTGGAGTCGGCCATCAAAGGTCAGCTTCATCTCCTGACCTTCACATCTTTGGAGAACTTTTATAGAACCGTATCAAAAGTGAAAATGAACGAAGATTCTTTGTTAAAGTAGGATAAAAGTCGCAGGAACTCAGACAACACGACCTCTGTTGACTCTAACATTGACACATCTCAGTCTGAGGCGTTCAAGAAGACAGTTTCACACGAAAGCCTCCTCGTCTGTGTGCCAGATCGGCCCGACTCGCTCGCTCTGCGGTTGTGTAACTGCTCCAATAATGCGGGTGAAAGTGTGTCCCAGTCTAAATGAGGCGGCCCAGATCAGGAACCAGGTGAGACCGGGCTCCCCGCGGAGTTACATCACCCAGAGCCCGGCGGCCCGGCCGTCTCCCCGCGGCGGAACCGCTCCGCGAAAGCAGGGCAAGCGCCCGCGGCATCATGGGGGATCGTCTTCCAGTGACACTTGGCACGGCCGCTTCCTCCGATGGGGAAATATTAATGGCTGATAGGCTGAAGGTCCTGTGCTGCCCTCCAATCAGAGGTCACGACGAGGCGCTGTGAATACCAGCTGGAGCTCGGTGGAAAACTGATTTTAAAAACCAGAAGTTGTTTCTCGAAGCGGTTTGTTGTGACCCGGTTTTGACCGTTTTCCTCCAAACTGCAGCGTCACTGGAGTCTGTCTGGGAATCCAGTCCGAGCCGGGCGGTCAACTCGGGGACGCATTGAAGTTATGACGCTTTTAACGCAAACACAAATCCTGAATACGAGCACGATCTAAATAAACGCCTGACGATAAATTTAAAACCGCTCCTCTGACATTCGAGGAATTTACAGTCTTTTTTTTCCTCTCAGTTTCCAAGAATGATCCTAAAAACAGGACAGATTTTCTCAGAAGGGACTTTTATGACTCCAAACATCAGCTATGGTATATTTTCCACAGACTGTCTCGTTCCCACGGAGAACATCCACATCCTGACTTCGTTCACTTTGTGTTTCTGTGTCTCGTCCGGAAAACTGATGCAACGTTGCAGCCGCGGTCTGACTCCAGCCGCGAGTCGGACACAAGGCGTTCGGTCCTCTCAGTAATCATTGACAGAGGATGTTCAGAAGCGTTTGTGCAGCACTCCGCCTCAGGGCTTTCTGGGAAACGGTGAAAAATGGACAGATTCTTGAAAACAGCGGGTTTATAATAATGTATTTAAAAATCAAGTATGGCGAAGCACAGGTGAATGGAAACAAGAGCAGAGGCATTCATAAGTAAATGAAGCTATGGAAAACGCATCGTTTTTTTGAGTTTCATCGTTTCAGGAAAGTTTCCGCTTTGTTCTGATGTTGGCCTCTCTCTCTCTCTCTCTCTCTCTCTCCTCTGCAGCCGTGGTGGATCTGAACGGGCGGTACTTCGGCGGGCGCGTTGTCAAGGCCTGCTTCTACAATCTAGACAAGTTTCGGATCCTGGACCTGGGCGAGCAGGTCTGATGCTCCTCAGACTCTTTCATCATTTGTACATACTTTTTCTTTCTTTTTTTTTTTTTTACATTTCCTCAACAAAGTGTCTGTAGACGAAGCCTTGCTGTAGACTTTTGTTTTCTGTTCTAAAACACCTTCATGTGAAGATAAAATAAAGTGTATTAAGATCTCACTTTTTCGTGTGAATTTTCATTTTTGTGAATCTTGTGACGCAGCAACTCCCGAAATCCAAGAAGTCTTTTTTTCTATTTTCCTCTACATTTCCTGACATAACGCCGGTTCTCTGGCGGCGCTCTGCGTCCCCCAGGGTGCGCCGGGCTTAACTTAGCGCTGCAGGATGACGGGGGGGGGGGGGACTGGGACGGCGAGCGCAGCCCCAGCCTCATTCAGAACTTACGTAAGTGAGCCAGAAAGACCCAGGAGGCACCAGAGAGGAGCGTCCCGCCGGAGCGCCTTCAAATCAGATCAGGAAGAAAAATGGAAACAAGACGAGAGACTGAAGTCATTCATTCATGCTGCCTTGCTTCAGAGGTCAAGGAAACAGGAGTTAACAAGCACATCGGTAAAAATAGACGTTCGAGTCGTGGAAAGATGAGACGCCTGCTGAGGATGAGTGGCATCAACAACAAGCTGGATTCATGTTTGTGAAAATAAGAAGCACAGTTTCTTCAGAATAAATGTCAAAGTTCTCAGCGAAATGCTGCGCGGCCAGGCGTCCTTGAGGAGCGGAGGACGGGACCGGACCGTCGCTGACTGTTTGTCCGGTAACCGATTAATCCTCGACCTGCATACCACAAGGTGTGACTCGCAGGAAGGTCAAAGAGGACGTGCAACATGTACATTAATGTGGTTAAAGGGTGAGCGTTTACAAACGCATGGATGAGCTGGATGGTGTGGAATCGTGTTTCTCCTCGACGTGTTGGACGTGTTGGACGTGTCGTCTCCAAGTCCCGGTCTTCCCAGCGTCCCGCAACGGACTTTTGACCCTCCATTCGGACACTTTTCTACCAGATGTAACATTACTACTGCGGCGGTTTGAGCCACAGTGGCGCGATTGTTGCATCAGGATCTCGCAGGACGGCCTTCACTGAGTCATGGCCGCTCGTGACCATGAGGCCGGTTTACTGCGTTTCCCTGCTTGGACCATTTAGCAGTCCGGAGACTCGAACAAAAGCAGCGTTCAGGAGATGCTCTGACCCAGATATCGCTG
This sequence comes from Salarias fasciatus, assembly GCF_902148845.1. NCBI lineage: Eukaryota > Metazoa > Chordata > Actinopteri > Blenniiformes > Blenniidae > Salarias > Salarias fasciatus. Next base: position 14,984,979 of record NC_043761.1, on the reverse strand, counting down.
TTTGACCCGTTCAGATCAGTCCGATCTCCATTTTCGCAGCGAAAAGGAAATGATTCTGTTCACCTGTCGGTGGTCTTAATGTTTTGGCTGTGCTACTTCTGGACTGGACGGTTTCATTAAAGACCGAAAACTTAATCAAGTGTTGTTCTTCATAAACATTGCAGTAATTACCGCTTGAGCCTGGGCCCCAGATGGACCAGCCTCTTTTCTTCTGGACGCTCCGTTCGTCCTCCTGAGAGAAAACACTCGCTCTCTGGACGCCGTGTTCAGCAAGTCAGGCAGCAAGTCCAAGACAGGGGAAAAACCCGCCACTTATAAAACCCCTTAAAGTGTGTCTGTAGCCGTATAAATGTTATCTTTGTTTACATGAGCAAGTGTTGGTTTTTGCTTTCACAATGACAGTTTCTCCATCCGAGTTCCTTCACCTGAAACTGACCAAATCATCACCTGACCTCATTCAGTCGTCCCGTCTGTCCATCCTTTCAGTTTCAATCTTGAAAATAAAACAATAAAAAAAAAAAAAAAAAAAAACTGTTCTGGTTTTCTGCTGAGATTAGAATTCTCGTGTCCGCTTGGTGGAGGGTTGAGTTTTGGGTGAAGGGTTGGGAAAAGTTCAGCGGCGATGTGCGATATCGCCGGTCTTATCAGGTCCAAATGAAACCACAGCGGGTATCGCTGATGCCGATATTCTACCTGGAAATAGTGCACATAGTTTGAACGCAGGCCTTTGTGGAGTTTGCATGTTCTCTGCGAACTGCGAGTTTCCCCCCCATGGCCCAGTGACGCTCATTCCCAGAACGGTTAATGTGTGAATTGTGGGGGATTTTAGCTAAAGAAACAGTTTCTGTTTGACTTCTTTCTGTTCTGAATAATACGCAGCTACTCTACATATTCCTATTTCATCTTCTTCCCAGTGTAAAAATTGCGGGTTCAAGCTTTTGAATACGTTCCTACACTTTTTACGATTTCTATATTTTTCCAAAGCCAGTGGTTCACAGCTGAGTTCAGTTCCAGAGAGTAAACAGAGAGGGGCCGGTGGCGGAGCAGTTCGCCGTGTCCTCAGCGCGTCACACTCCGGCTGCCAGAAAGCTTTTAGGGACTGATATTTTATAGCATGTTTACTGCCGAGCGATGAACTCCTCATCTGTTCTGCGGCTCAGGACAACGCTGCAAATAAAGCAGAGAGATGTAATCAGCATGTGGGGTCTTGATTCATACTGAAACACTCAGATTGGGTCAATAACAGGAACACCAAGTCTTTATACTCTGCAGTCCTATTTTTAGAACTCCTTCAGAAGTTAGAGGAGAGCGAATTAAACCAAGAGCTTTATTTAAGTGTTTCTCCTTCAACGGCTTCGCTTCACGGCTCTCCAGGTGGGACGCATCACTGAAATCAAGCTGACCTCCGTCTGACTCTCTGGATTGCAGACATTCTGTATTTCACCGGTTTATCCAATAAATTCAACAATATATGGGGACATTTCTTTCTCTTTGCTGAAAGGAGTACGTTCCCTCAGTGGCCTACATATTTTTCTTTCTCTTTCATTTGCTGTTGTCTGTTTTACTGAGATTATAACCCACTGACTAAATAAATCTTTTCAAATTGTGTCTGTGTTTGAAGATAGTCTGCCCCCTCCCCCCCCAAAAAAAAAGGAAAAAAAATAAGAAAAACTCTGAGGAATTCTTGGCACATTATTAGATATATGACAGCAAGTGGATTTCCAAGTGGCAATTAAATCTCAAGAGAAATTACAAATCATCTCAATGTCTTATCTAAATGTTTTTTGTCTATAGTTCTTACTTTGGTTGACGATAAATTTATTTTAACTTGCTTAACTCTTAGGGAGAAACCAGACCTTTTTTAAAGGACATCATTAACAAAACTCTTCCAAAAAGTCGGAAACTCTCTGAAACAGTCTTCTCATGTCTCTGTTGTTGGTCCATGAATGAATTAACTGATTTTATCCACTGAAGTGTGAGTTCGAGATAATTGAACATATCTACTCTAATGGATGCTGCATCAGTATCATCTCCAGATGCTGCAGGGATTTTATATAATAAAAAACTCTTCGTTTATTAACTGAAGACCATCTTCATTAAATAGATGATCAGTCAGCACAATTTTAGTTGCTTTAATTGAGCTTAAATGTTTTGTTTGATGTGCAGAAAGTGTTTTTTTTTTCCCATATGAAAGTAAACTATGCCCTTGGTTGTTTTTCCATAAAGATGCTGCTGATGGAAAAAGCTCATTTCATTAAAACTGATTTTTTTTCTTCTTTCTTTTTTCTGGAGTTCACAGTGAACCCAGCATCGGTGCCTCAGGAGGAGTCAGTGCGGCTGGCTGAGGGACAGATGGAGTAATGTATAACCATCCACACCGTGAGTCAGTGGCAGCAGGCAGGGTGCGGATGTGCAGCCCCGCACGCAGCCTCCGGGTCCGATTCCTGATGCAACCAGAAGAAAGGACGGTCTTTAACAACCCCCGACTCCGGAATTTACACCTTTTCTCACTTTTTCTTTACACTTTAACTTGGCGGACGTGCGACTCGGCATGGATGCATTTCTCATCCTAATAATCATTAAAGAAAAAAAAAACATACATGACTGAAAGTCGTTGTTTCTTGGGGTTAAAATGATCTAACCTGTTGTTCCAGTTAATATTAAATCATCCTCTATAGCCTGACACTCTGGTAGAGAGAGGATTTAGATGTTTGCAGCCATCATGATCAGACTTGTATTAAGTTATTTCTGGGTCCCTCCCTTTCCAAAAACGCTTTGGATCCAGTCCCGAAATGTTTGATCACCACAGTGATTCAAATGTTTTTCTCCCTCGACGAGCCACAAAAGAAATATTCAACGATCACTGAACTATTTCCTAAACGTGCATGACTCTTACAATAAAACCCCGTCGCTCAGTATCAGGAGCGATAAAATGAGGCAATATTTCATTATTTCTAAAAATAAAATCCCCCGCTAAGAGGCGCTGTGTGCGTGCGTGTGTGTGTGTGTGTGTGTGTGTGTGTGTGTGTGTGTGTGTGTGTGTGTGTGTGTGCGCGCGCGCGCGCGTGCGCGTATGTCGTCATCGCAGTCACGTTGCCTCGCGGGCGGGGTTAAATAGCGGATGTGTGCGCGGACCGGCAGATTAACGCGACCGGCCTCGCCTCGTGCAGACGCGCTTTGAGCAGCAGCAGCAGCAGCAGCAGCGGAGGAGGAAGAGAAAAGAGAAAAGAGAAAAGAGAAGCTCCGGTCTTCAGCCTTCAGCGCAGAAAGACTCAGTTCGCTTCGTTCCTCAGAAGAGTCAGTTTTATTTCTTCACGTCGGGACTTAAAGCGCTCCTTCCGGCCCTGAGGAATGCCCAGAGAGCTCACGCAGAACAGGATCCAAAAGATCTGGGTTCCCTCCAAGGATGACAAACGACGAGGTAAAACATTTTTCCTATTTTTATTTTATTTTATTTTATTTTATTTTATTTTATTTTATTTTATTTTATTTTATTTTATTTTTGGTCATTTAAACCATCCATTCAACCATCCATTGGTGGTCTCCATCTTTACGTCACGGCCATCCCCCTTAAATGGAACTCGCGTCACCATGGTTACCGGGGTCGGACGCTTTGAAGTCGCTCTCTGATTGGTCCGTGCGCAGCGCGTGTGAGCGAAGCGCTTCTCCAGCGAGGCGAGGAAGAAAAGTTAGACAAAAAAAAAAAAAGCCTTTAAAATGGCTAAAAACACTTTCTCTAAGCGGTTCTACCCCAGAAAATCTTTTTACAGAGAGAGAAAGCTCGTACTTTCACCGTTTTCGCAGGACGGAATGAGAACTCTCACTTTACACCATCCAATTCAAAGATGATAATCAGATTAAAACTGATTAAAAGTTATAAAAGAAATCTAATCTGTGTTCACAATCCTCTCTTAAACTTTATTAGTCACTGATGAATGTTTACCGGTCAGTAGGTAATAAAAAGAAGAAGGTTTGGACTCTTTTAGCTCCAGTGAACAAGCACAATGAGCTAAAACTCACCTTTTTATTCAATATTCTCACATTTTCCATCCAGATCTCTTCATAATTTCTCCTGTTGCCAGAACCCAGTCATTCTACATCCACCTCACTACATTGCAGCCCTATCCTACATTACTTGGGTGTATTTTTGTCAGAACGTATGTGCTGAAAGTGCTTCTATACTTTTTTTTTCAATGCAACTTCAACCTTTAATAACTGTCGGTTATTTGACATTGCATTGGTGCAGAGAAGGCCAGGTCAGGAATAAGTGGCTTGCTGGTGAATCCTGTTTTAACGTCATGGGAGCCACTGGATTGACTTTTACTTAGTCGCAAAGCTGTGAATAAACTGAAAATGTTACTCGTGGTTGTGGAAAGTACACATGGTAAATCCTGCCAGCTGTGACAGGAGCAAGGTGGTTCAAGTTAAATTAATTAGCCTGATTAGAAGTGATGCACAGAGGTTCGTTTGATCTGTTTTCCGTTTCAGTAACGTGGCTCCTGTGTTGTGGAAACAAGATTAGCCACAGTGATTTCAAGGCAAATTGCAGCAGTCAATGACCGATTTCCTCAGATATTCACAGAGGAATCTAGATAAAAATGACATGCAGCGAGGCTGTCCGCCTTTTCCAGTAAGGAGCGTGTGATACTGTCTCTGCAAAATCAGTGCCCTACATTCCTGAGCCGTCCCTGGTAACATGAGGCGGCCTGCCGAGGCGGCGGACGCAGCGTAAACCCTCCGGTCGGCCCCGGGGAGCAGGGTTACTGTACGCTAGACGCTGAAACGGACACGTGCTGGGTCTGCCGCCGTGGCAGAAGTGGGTCAGGTGCACAGCGAGGTGGAAGTAAAAGGCAGGCGGCGTGCTCGATGGGATGTTTTGAAGATGTCAGCGGGTTCATCGTAGGCTGCAGAGCATTAAGTGAAACGTGAGAACGGTGAAGCTACTGACCTCTTTTTTTTTTTTTTTTTTCCTAGCCTTGTTAACATGGATAGTTGTGATGATATATTATGCATCTCTCTCCTCAACAGCTGGCGCCCCCAACTTTGCCAACCCGCCCACCGTCATCGTGATGGTGGGCCTGCCGGCCCGAGGCAAGACCTACATGTCAAAGAAACTCACACGCTACCTCAACTGGATCGGCATGCCCACCAAAGGTACCAGACCCTCCTCCTCATACATCTTGTTCCCTAGCTAGTCAAAAACTGACAGTTTGTTCTGATAAAGAACTTCTTTTTTAATCAAAATGTTACTTGTGACATTGTGTTCTTATTTTTTTTTCCCCTCCTCTTTAGTCTTCAACGTAGGGGAGTACCGCAGGGAAGCGGTCAAGAACTACAGCTCCTACGACTTCTTCAAGCCTGATAATGAATGTGCTGTGAAAATCAGGGAGTGAGTATCTACACACACACACACACACACACACACTTGCAGAATTTCAATGACCCTCATTGTAACCAGCATGATTTCTGTCCTCCAGGCAGTGTGCCTTAGCAGCCTTGAGGGACGTCAAGTCCTATTTGAAGGACGAAGGAGGACAAGTGGCGGTAGGTTTCCCATCATGCACCTCCCTCTTTTCTCAGATATTGTCCACATAATGGAAGGGCATCATCTCACAAAGCTGTTTGATCGATTTTCAGGTTTTTGATGCCACAAACACGACAAGGGACAGGCGAGACCTGATCCTCAAGTTTGGCAGTGAGAACAGTTTTAAGGTAGAAATCCGGCGAGTGACTGGATAAACCAGAGCCTGACATCGGTGTGACGCAACACTCTGAAACGGCTTCTCCTGTTTCTCTCTAGATCTTCTTCATCGAGTCTGTGTGCGACGATCCCAGCGTCATCGCGTCCAACATCATGGTGAGTGACCGACACGACCTCACACTGCATCCACGACCCTTTGACCTGCTCCAGATGTTCACCGCTCTCCGGCATCAGGCGCGTTCTCTGCCGTCTGACCCGCTTCCTCCCTGCACAGGAGGTGAAGGTGTCCTGTCCCGACTACCGGGACTGCAACAAGACTGAAGCCATGCTGGACTTCCAGAGGAGGATCGAATGTTACAAAACCAGCTACCAGCCCCTGGACCCTGATGAGTACGACCGGTAAATCCTCGCCTCTGACGCTGTAGTCTCGTCTCTCATTTGAGGCTTTAGACGCTCAACTCACCACATCCTGTTTCCTCCTTCCAGGGATCTCTCCTTCATCAAGGTCATAGACGTGGGTCGCAGATTCCTGGTCAACCGAATCCAGGACCACATCCAGAGCAAGATCGTCTACTACCTGATGAACATCCACGTCCAGCCCAGGACCATCTACCTGTGCCGCCACGGCGAGAGCACAGACAACCTGGAGGGGCGTCTGGGAAGCGACTCTGGACTCTCCTCGCAGGGAAAACAGGTGTGGACAAGACCCCGAAGTAGATCATGCAGAAGGAAAACCTGAGGAGAGTACCTCTCGAGTAGAAGAAATGCTAATCTAGCTCTGCTCCGCTGTAGTTTTCGGCCGCCCTGGCCCGGTTCGTGGAGGAGCAGCAGCTGAAGGACCTGAAGGTGTTCACCAGCCAGCTGTGCCGCAGCATCCAGACCGCCGAGCACCTGGGCATCCCGTACGAGCAGTGGAAGGCCCTCAACGAGATCGACGCTGTGAGTGCGAAACGCCTCCCGACGCCGCGGCACAAAACTCCGCCCACCGTCACAAACCTGACCCCCTCTCGCTCTCCCCTCAGGGTGTGTGTGAGGACATGACGTACGACGAGGTGAAGGAGAAGTTCCCCGAGGAGTTTGCGCTCAGAGATGAGGATAAATACTACTACCGCTACCCCGCTGGAGAGGTACTGAAATCAGATCATCCGCGAACGATTAAACACACATACACACAAACTGCAAAGAGCGTGTGCTAAGTGGTGTGTTTGTGAATGCAGTCCTACCAGGACCTGGTCCAGCGCGTGGAGCCGGTCATCATGGAGCTGGAGCGCAGCGAGAACGTCCTGGTGATCAGCCACCAGGCCGTCATGCGCTGCCTGCTGGCGTATTTCCTGGACAAGAGTGCAGGTCGGCGCTACATTTCGTACACAAACCTGCAACCTGAATGCTACGGATAGGAGTTTGCTGAAGTCCTCCGTCTGTCTCCTCCAGACGAGATGCCCTACCTGAAGTGTCCCCTCCACACCGTGCTGAAGCTCACCCCGGTGGCGTACGGCTGCAAAGTGGAGTCCATCTCTCTGAACGTGGAGGCGGTGAACACCCACAGGGACAGACCAGAGGTGACGGACCGAAGCCGCTTTTAACCGCCGTTCCAGTTTGTTTGATCCCAGCGTCTGACGGATGTCTCGTTTCCCCTCCAGGAGGTGAAGAGGGGTCCCGGCACCCTGATCAGAAGGAACAGCGTGACTCCTCTGACCAGCCCGGAGTCCAACATCAAGAAGCCCCGCATCGACGACCTGGACGAAGCCCCCATCGAGAACCTGCCGGTTGCCTCGCTGGCCCTCTGCAGCCCTCCTCATCTGCCTCTCGCCCTCACTGGACAGGTGAGCTCGCTGGAAGCACTCGAGATTCTGCTCTTCCTTGACACACACACACTTCCTGTTTCGTCTGCATGCTTCTTCACTCACTCGTTTCTCGTCTTCTCCTCCTTTCCTCTGCTCCTTGCAGCACTGGCTGGGCAAAGTCTGCCTGTAAGTATTTGCTCAGTTCAGGCTCGTTTCTTCCTCCTCTTCTCGTTTCTTCATGCTGTCCAGCATTTCTTTTCCTCAAACTTCCTGAATACTGAAATCCACTTTTCCTGTCATGACTATGAACAATTGATGACAGATTTATATTAACACACCGCTCTATTAGTGAGCCAGAGTGACTCATGGGAAATCTCCTGGAAGCGATGGAAAAGAAAAAAAAAAATAGCAGTGTTTATATTTGCTCACAGGAAACTCCCACTTCCCAGTTTAGCATTCCTGTGATTCCTGTGTGTCGTCATCTTTTACTATCTGCCGGTTTCTCTCCGCCCCCCCTCCGGCTGACTCACGGCTGACTGTCCCTGTTTTTGTGTGTGTCTGCTTCGTTTCTGCTCGGTCTCGTGCCGCCTTAAGGCGCGCCATCCTTCATTACCTAAAGGTGGTTTTGCTCTTAGTCGTTCAAAGGTAAATCGCACGGCTCCGCTAGTCGCTTGGTAGTCCTGCCCGCAGCCACGCCTCACACAGATAACACACACACACACACACACACACACACACACACACACACACACACACGTCACGGTTACTAAAATAATCTACTTTAATTCATCACTAAATTATTGTATTTAAAATGAAGAGGCAGCAAATTCTGGTACGACTTTGAGAGATTTCCTGAGGAAAATTCTCATTTGATTTAAAAAAAACAAACCAAAGCAGGTGAATTCCTGTGCCGGTGTGTGTTTCTGTTGATGGGAGGTGACGGTTTGCATATTTCAGATGCCTGGGTTCAACACACCTGACTGTCCTGAATGCCGTGTTATTATCTCTCCCACGTACCTGGGGTTTTGACTCATTTTGAGGCAGCCAGGTGTGTTGAGGCAGGTAAACCGGCGGGTGTCTGGCATAAAGCCCGATTTAAAAGCCGTCATTAGCGAAGCGGCGTCTTCGCCGTTTCTGCTGGCGCGGTGGAAACGCATGAATAACCCTGCAGGTTCTCGCCAGGCTTCATTCATAATCACCTGAGGATTAACCCCCGGAGCAGCAGGCACAGCAGCCCGCTCTCACACACACACACACACACACACACACGCTCCGCTGCTTCCCACACCCTCTAAAAATAACAGACAGGAAATTAAGACGCCCAAGAAAACTCAGGTGACATAACCTGCGGTTCAGGCCGCCGTTCGCCCCCGGGGTGCGTTCCCGCCGTAGCGCTGGCTAGCTGTGTTGTGTTGTTGGTAAACAGTTGGCAGTAGTTAGGCGTGATCGTGAAGGGAGGAACGCGGCTGACGCCTCTGTTTCTCGTGTGTCCGCAGAACCTGAGGAGGAGCTCGGCGGGCCGCCGCGACGTCCTGCAGCACTGCCAGTGAGGCCGGCGGGGATCGCCAAGAAAATAAAGACTCTAAATAACATGAAACAAGCAGGAAAAGTCCAAATCAAAGAGTTACTGTGCCGACTACTGTTCAAAGGAGGATGGAGGATTTTCTTTCTTTTTTTTTTTTTAAATCGTTTTTGATAAATCTGTATTTTTGAGGTAAATGTTACCGTCTAATCTGTTGAATCATTGATCATGTAACTCATCTCCAGATTTGATTTCCCCACCTTGAAGTCGTGGTTGTAACTGAAGGATGTTTCTCTTTGATCGACTACTTCACGCGAACCTGCTCTACGAATAAGCGATATTTTGCACAGTGGTGAAACATTTAGTTGATTTTGTTTTTATTTTTGTGTTTGTCATGTCACACGGTGATAATTGGAGGTTTGATTTCGCCGTAGAGTGCCTGTAGTGCTTGTTTCGCAAGCCTGATGCCACACACACACACACACACACACACACACACACACAACATGAATCATTACAACTTAACTCTCACTAGTTGAATGTCTGTTGTTTAGTGTCGGCGCCGCATCACGGGCCGTCACGGGAAAACTCTTATTTTGCTGTCGTTGTCTGCTGCGCACAAAACTGAAGCACCTGTCCTTTTTGTTTTTTGTTTTTCTGAAGATTGCGTGCTTTAAATAATTCCTCTGTAAATGTTTAGTGTACATACGGTGTGGCTGGGATGGGATTTCACTGTAAGTCGTTTTGTACCGACGTGTCGGGACTGAATGGAGAAGGAATTTCTCAGAGAAATGATTTGTTAATGTTTGCTTGAGATACTTGAAATTTCTGTTTTGTAAAAAAAAAAAAACAAACAAAAACAGGTTTTTAATAAATTCTTTATTTATTTGTATGTAGTTCTGATTGCTTGGAGGCGCCTTGTATAAATCCGAGGACTATGCACCAGACTATGTTGTACAGGTGATTATTTTTTCTTTGTTTTATTTTATTTTTTGATCTGGACCAATAAATTCACTCAGAGAAAATGCAAAGTGCTGCAGTGTCATTCTCTCCTGGTCATGTGGAGGCTTCATATCCACAGCATTCCTTTCTGCTGCCTTTTATGGCGCGAAGCCGCGGCCTCCGGCTCGCCTTCAGCCGACATCTGAGTCACGCGGCGTGAGCCGCTTATCGGGCCCGCACTGACGCGCTTCTTCCAGGAGTTGCAGTGAAAGTGGGTAGAGTTGCATCTCTCTGACTCGCAAATACAGGAAGTCACACATAGAGGAAGAAATTCCCAGTTTGATGCTAAAGAGTAAAACAGTTGCTACAGGAAATAACTACAGTCTCAACATAAAGCCAATTTTTATGTAACGGAGTGCAAAATTCAATAACATCTCATAAACTCAATTCAGATTTCGGTCGCAGGTCTGTGTCCATCACAGAGTAAACAAACAAATTCCCTCTGCAGGCAAATTTCAGAGTCGACGCTCTATCGCAGGCCGATGTTTTTGTGGCGTGCACGCCCAGGGGAAAACAAGCAGGAACATTCTCTCTGTGCATCCTCCCTCACATTCAGCACACGCCAGTGTTGACTGAGCCGACCTGCAGGGCGTTTCTGTGTCCGGCCTTTAACCTCTCCCACAGCTGGGGCTCATGTCCAGGGCCGTTTTCTCAGAGAAGCTGCTGCAGGTTTGTCCTGCCGAGGCGCCTTGTTCAATGCAGACGTTCTGAGACACGCTGAAGTGTCTCATTCCAAAAATCAGAACTTCAACAGTCACTGGTTAAGGTCATTTTGTGACATTTCAACTCATAGGAATCCTGTAAATATAAATTTAGACTTTGTGTCAGCAGATTCAGGAACACTTCATCTCCTCTCTGGCTCGGGGTTCGCCAGATGAGCGTGGTATTTCCTCTGGAGTGACTCACGAGTCTGGGCTGGCTCTGTGGGCAGAGAGGCGATGTGGCTGCAGTCAGGTACGCCACTCGCCGCTCCGCCTCTCTCATGCCCGCCCGCTTTTCACACACACACGGATGCACTCCCTTCTGCTTTGCATTCTGACTCCACGAGCTGCCTGAGCGTCTTTCCGCATCACTTTTGCTCTCTGTGGTGATCTTAATGTGAGGTTGTGACTACAGCTTTTTGCCTCTAGCAAGGGTTTCTAATCCTGGCATGTGTGTGTGTGTGTGTGTGTGTGAGTGTGTAATCACTGTGGGAGAGAGGAGTTGCTGCGTCAGGCTTCTGAATGGTCGGCGCTAACAGGCCGCGCTAAGCCCGCGGCTCCACAAATAGTCGTCTAATGCCGCACTGACGAAGGAGCGGGTGCGATCCCAATCAGCCGGGTTACACAGAGAACATCACACGCTGGCCCAGTTGATCAGAGACGAGCTGAAAAACTCAGCGGCGGAGGCTTTTGGACGGTTTTCGAGTGTCTCATCCACTGTGCTGACTCAGCAGCTGGTCCTCGGCCTGCACGGCTCTCTCCGCTCCCCCCACACCACTTAGACTAAAAATAACTTTATTTTTATGATTATGCGTGCACGCACGGCCAGAGACAGACCCAAAAGTGAACCTGTTGACCCGCGTGGACGCTATAAAGCCGCCATTCTCACAAGGAGACGCGTCTGCCGTCTCCATGCAAATGCAAGAAAAGGCCGAGACAATGTGACTTTTGTGCTTCTGCACAGAAAACAGTGGAGAGCAACTCTGAGAGCGTCGGGGTCGCGATCGAGGGGGTAAGATCACAGATCCAATCAGATAAACTGTGTTTGTCTCTGCGGGATTCTCGGCCACATTAAAAGGAGACGATTGAGGCGAAGCAGGGATCTGGCATGTCCAGCCGGGCCCAAGGTCAACCCGGGACCCGCTGGACAGATTATTTCTCTCGCTGATATAATTCCAGACTGCCAGCCCCGTGTGGAGTCGCTGGAACATGGACAGACTGCAAAATAACAATTAAAAACAGATACTATATACTGCAGCTGTTGTTTATAGCGTGTTGTTCTTTGCAGGCATGTGTGTGTGGTTTCATTAAAAAGACAATAAACAGCACCAAGTGCTCCTGACATGTCTGTGTCAAAGGTCATTGTTTTCTAAGCGTTACCATGGAAACGTGAAACACTGGAAACGCCGTCCACACCGGGCCGAGCAACTGATTTCATAACAGTCGATCCAGTACGGCTACATTCTTACAAGCGATTCTCTGTCCCGAGGGATAAAATCAGGTCACTTTGTCTCAAAATTCTGACACAGTGACCCAAACTTTCACAAATCACATGCGTTGTTTCATAATGAGAGGCCCAGAGCGTGGTGTGTGGCGCGGCGCGCCGTACCTTTGTGCCCGCATTGCAACATCCACACTTGATACAACTTTATGCTTTTATGATTATTGGCAATCGGCAATCAGCGATCACGCATCGTCTGTCGGGCTCGTGACTGGAGGGTTCACCTGTTCGACCTTGAGACGTGAAGACACATTCCAAGAAGGCCTGAAGTAGGTCAGACCGGCTCGACGCAACAGGCTGCAACCCAAAGAAATCCAACAAACCTTTTTAAGGCCTCATTTTCCTGCAAGTCTACTTTGTTTCTGGTTTCCAGGAATCATCTTCTGGTGCGTTTTGTTTGGTGGAGAATGCATCACCCGCATTATCGGTGCGGCGGAGGGAAAACTCATCCCCCTCTCTTTGTGCGCGGCGCATTGACGGGGAGCTTTCGCCCTGAATGGGGAGGATAAGTCTTTCAGCGAGGCCCTGAATGGAGCGGAGCAGATTAAATAGACCATGCGTTATCCCTGATTATGCCACCGTTGGACGGAAAGCCCTTTTACGTGATCCTCTGCATATTTCTACTGTACTGAGTCATCGTTCGGCCAATTATAAAAGTATGAGACGGCACCTTCACTTTGAGGGGTCGTAATGTAAATAACATACGAACGATAAAGGTTTCGAGGACTGGTTTTGTTTTGGGTCAAGTCTGTGACCAGTTTCAGTTTTACACTGGATTTAAACTCAGTACCTGTTTCCTATAAAGAGCAACTTACTGCAACTCGTCTCCTCGTCACTTCACTTTCTGTTTTTACTGGAACGATTCTCTAGAATTGCAACAGTGTGTTTTATTTGAATAAGTCTTTTTCTTGGTAAAACCCCTTTCGTGTGCAAGTAACTTACATTTATTCCAAACTGACGGTGTTAAGTTAATGGCATTAGCAGAATATGTCTTTATAGTGGTGCTAAATAAGTTGGACAGACCACCAGTGCATTACAAAGCTGCCACAAGCAATTAAAAGGCTCCGATTCATAATTTATCTTATAATGTTGAAGAAACCAACTTTGTTTTCTTGAGAAAAAGGGAAAAATAACTCGGCATCACTAGAAAACCCACTGAAATTAACTCATTTTCAGTGCGAAATGGAGGAAATACACAATTCTTTATTCTAAATATAGAATACAACCATATTTTGTGCAGAATTTGTCCTGAAATGCATCTTTTAGACATGGATGCATCCTTCTGGGACTAAACCCAGAGAAGATCAACACCCGGATGAGGTCAGGCAGACGGAGATCTACAGCTGGATTTTAAACCAGGATGTTGCGGACAGAGAAGTCTGCAGGGAGTCTAAAATACCCCTTTCATCTCTCTTCTTCTTCTTTGTCCCCCTTTAAAGCCAAATCTCCTGACGTTGTTGTGCATGACACTGGAACCGAGAGCCTCCCCTGCATACAGCACTATCAGATTTTGGGAGGTGAGATCTCCTTTTGTCTTCCAGCGGGGGCCGTGAGACGTCTGGGGACAAAAGGGAGGGTCAAACCGGGGGACGAGGGAATGCAGGGACAATCAAATGAGAAGGCAAGGTTTCAGTTATGTTATGAAGTACAAAAGAAGCAGTGATCATAAAAACTGTGCACATCAGAAGAGTGAAAGTGGAGAAGAACCCTTCCAGGAGAACTGAGTGACGGCCTTCTTAAGGGAGGAGCAGAGTGTGTCGGGAGGTGTTTGCAGCTGAAGTGTGTGATATTTGAACTGGAATGGTAACAGTGAGGGAGCTTAGTGTGGTTGTGTAACTTCCTCCACTGTGTTTACTCATAGCTGTGTACCTTTTTTTTCCCCCCTTTAGATCTGTTGTTTTAACGTGATGTGCCTGAGAAGTTCCCTGCAGCTGCACGCTGAGCTCCTGTCACAAAAAAACTTATTTTACTGCATTTTCAGCAGCTCCAGGGTCTGTTGTCATGTAAATGCAAACCCAAACCACTAAAGGTTTTTTGTTTTCACTTGAAAACATTATTGTGTGAATGAGGACTTTCCATCCAGACTTTCCCTCGTCCAGCTGCAGCAGAGAGAGAAGCGGAGTCAAACCAGGAATCCAGAAGGTCGCTGGCAGTGGATCATCTCCTTCCCGCCCGGCACAAATAGGCACCAGATTAGTCATCTGACTGAAAAAGAGCTAAACCTGAAAAGGAAGGAGACGTGCCAGCGGCTCGGCGCTCCTGACATCATTAGACGGCAGCGGCTTACTTCCTGTTATATCGCTGTCCCTAAACCCTCGGCCAGTTAATGGGTTAAAGAGAGCCGACTAATAGGATCGCGGCCGGCCGTGGACACAGCGACGTGGAGGTGGGCATGAGAGGACGATGGGAGGACAGACGATCGATGAGGGAAAAGTTGAGAGGACAGAAGAAAAGTTGCAGTCAGCTCAGCTGTGAGTGAACGTGAGCTCACTCCTCCTCTTTTTCCCCTCCGCCCTGGCATGGATATTAGATCCAGGAGATGTGATGAAGCTCACGTAGCCTCACCAGCTCAGAGAGGGCGGCGAGGAAGAGAGGGACAAGTTTCAGCACGGGTGGAAGAGTTAACCACAAACTGGCACAACAACTTCCAAGTCACGTTTTAGAAAAAAAAAAAAATAATAAAAAAAAAAAATTGTGGGTTGTGAGAAACCAAGAAATAGCTGCAAGACGCTCAACTGTTCAAACACAGCTGCAGGAAGTAGAGGAGAAAAAGCATTGATCGATCGAGTAAAATGAAGAGAGCGACTTCTTCCATGGAAACACGTCATTTTCAGCACGTTGCTGTGTGAACGTGAAACTTCTCACCTCACCTCTAAGGATCCATTTTCATCACTAATCTTAAAACGGATTGTTATTGTCATTCCTTGGGGATTAGGGTTAGGGTTAGACTTCGCTCCTGTTTTTGATGTTGCCACTTTACTGTTCACGCTTTATGTCTTTATGCCTATTGTACAGCCCTCCGTTTCATCTGTTTATAAAGAGCTGTATAAATGAAGTTCAGCTGGAGGAGCGCACGTGTGGCCCAGTGACCCAGCAGCAGCCTCTTTATGAACCATCACTGAACCAGAAGCAGATTCAGCTATTCGCTCAGCCAGCTCAGCAATGCAAGCTGAAAACCGTGGACCCTTGAGCAAGGCCTTTGACCTCCATGTGAATCATTACAGGAGGCTTAAATCTGCTCAAATGTTTAGATGATATCTCTTTATTGGCAAAAATGTGTAAATGGACTGAAGATTTTCCTGATTGAGCATCAGTCCCACTTAACATGGAAGTAAATTTGTGCAAAACCAATAATATCCTGACGCGTAACTGTGATTATTCATTATTTTACACAAGTTTATCATTGGAAAAGTACCATCTCATCAGCCTGGCTGTGAGTCAACGTGTGTGTGTGGACGGACTGTGGGCAGCAGTGTGTGTTTGGACAGCACCGGCTGAGGAAAAACCCTGGAATGAATTGGATTTGCTTCGGTCTGCGACCCAGACGGATGCTGTGACGAGTCCCCCGCACACCAAGAGCTCTTTGTTTCTGGACGTGTGTGTGTGTGTGTGTGTGTGTGTGTTTGCGGACTTGCGTGCGTGTTACGGACAAAGCTTGAGGACCGAGCCAAGTCGATGGGGGTTACATAATCGAGTGGATAATACAGCAGGATTATGAAAACCTACAGTCCGGGCAGCCGCCGCAACGGTGAAAAGACGGACTGCATTCTGAAAACACGATGGCGGAGCTCTTAAACACGTTGTTTTTGGTAGAAACACATTACGGCCACAGAGCAAACTGCAGGAGAGCTTAGGCGGGCGGAGTCTCAGCCGATTGGCAGCCTTATGTCACCGAGCCGGAGCGCTCCTGGAGCCAATTGTGCCACTCGGTTTATTCTGTGTACCAACAACAACGGCTCGCTGTTTACACTTCAGGCCTCCAGTTAATGACCTTATGCAACCGCGGCGCAGCAGGAGCCTCGCGCTGCCAGAGTCTGAGTCCAGGCGGCAGGTGGGTCCAGGACGAGGTATCAGGGTCAAGCGTGAAAAGTGAAGTTTGATGCATCCGATCATCTTGTCTCACACACTCTTCACACACTTGAGCCATATTCAAAAGACTGCTTGAACTTCCTGAATGACTATACTGTGGTTGGCGCCGACCGCGGCGTTTCCGCAATGTGCTTCCTTCTCATAAGTTCACGCTTCTCTGCCAAGGAAGGCGACGCCTGCTTCGTTGCAGAACGTCTTTCATCTTCAGGGTTGCAGCATGCTGGGTGTGTTTTAGAATATGTCCAAAATGAGCAAACCAAGGTCCACACACAGGTCGATTCCTGTTAGAGGGGGACTTTCTTTATGGGTTTGCATGTTCTCCCTGTGCGTGGGTTTTTCTCCAGGTACTCCGGTTTCAGAAAGTCTCATCATGGCTCTATGGAATCTCATATAACTGTATTGATTCAATTCATAAGAAATAAATGATGGAGCAGCGCCTTTACAGGTGTAAACATGATCTGTTGCCTCTTTTCTGACCTCTGTCTTTGACGTCGCTCACGAGAAAGGTGAACTCTCACTTCACGGTGACCTCCAGCGGGGGGACATTTGATGTTGACAGTCTTCCCTCAGAAAGTCCTGACTTTGCAACATTCTTGGTTTCAAAATCAGTTGAGTCACTGCAGTAATCCTGGCAGCCGCTGACTGACCGGCTGGCTGTACGTGCAGCCGGGCATCGAGGTGCCGGATGAGAGAGGAAGACTGGAGGATAGTGTTGAGGCGCCGGCGTTGAGCGGTGTGTCGCTGATCCAGATTCGCCCGGCGCCTTGACGGCTATGCGGCAGAACAGGAGTAAACATCGTTTTGTTCTCAGACCTCATTGTCCCAAATAAAGCTGAATTTTTCAAGCCTGACACCACAATGCGTGACTCCCGTCCTGACCTCCGATTCCCTCCGCCGTCTGCGTCACAGGTTCAATTCCCCAAATCACTCTGATTCATCACAAAACACTCGTATTGTTTGGATCGACAATGCAATTTACGCATCTCTTCGAACAGGAAACTGTGAGAAACACAACAAAAGTCCAAAATCGGATTAATGTGACGAAGTGAATGATGGTTCTGAGTTGAGTTTCTTTTGCAACAGTCTCCAGTTGCGCTGTTAAATTCCCAGTGTTGTAACATCACACTTCTCTAAACGTGTGTTGTGACGTCTCCGCTCAGCCGCCGTGTGACCTCTGGATATAAACAAGTCTTCCAGCCACGGACGGGGCAGGCGGGGGTTGTGTTTCCTCCATTTATTGCATGACGCCACGACCAATGTGACCACGGTCGCACCTCAGTCACGGATTTGAAAAATAGCCCAGAGCCGAGCTCTGAACCGGCTCAGTTAATCTGCTGTTCACACACACTCACACACACACACACACACACCATCAGCATCACAGCAGGTGGATCGGTTCGAGGGAACTTTTAGCCTCTGTGATCCGCTGTCCTCTGAACTTTGGGGCAGTTCTAATGGCGTTACCATCAATCCTCTACGGATGTGTTTTCTATCCGAGTTCATCCTCAGCTCAGCCTCACGATTTAAGCATATTGTTTCTTTGTTTTAAATCAGATCTTTGTTTAGATGCCACAAGAAACTTCTGAACTATTTTTTATGTGTAATATATAGGGAATAAAACTGCGAGAAAACATTTTCCCACTTAATTTAAGGTACTTTTACCTTGAAAAAAAAAAAACTGCCAATAGAACAAGTCAAAATAACCTCGATTTAAAATGCATTGTCTTAAAATATCTTGCAAAATATACTTTTTTAAGTGGATTTATCTAAAATCAAGACATTTTGACTAAAAACAGGACACCGTTTTCAAAATGTTGCCGTGTAAACGCAAGCTGTGTTTTCACTTGAAACGTTGTCTGAAGGTCCTTCTGTATTTCACCCACATGCAAAACTAAAAACAAACTTTTCACTTCCTTGCTCCTGAAAGCACCGGTGCACCGTATATAAGCTGCTCTCACGCAGAACGTTTTTCTGCTTTTAACAGCCGAATATCCTCTTAATGCCCGTGGCACACTGACACGACCCGGATCACTGCGACTGAACCATTAAGCACAACGCGGCAGAAATCGAACACGGCTCGGCTCCGAGCCAGGGAAACCTCTCTGAGATTATAAAGATTACATAAAACTCTACAGATTTCTCTTTAAAAACCCTGCGTTCAGTTCAAAAACCTACGCGGTTGAATAACCAAACATGCAGGTAGAGGAGACTTTATATTGTGGAACTACAGAAGGACATCTGCAATGAAGTTATAATCACTTTGTGATCATAAAGGTATATAAAGTTTATTGATATATTGTATCCTGATGACCTCCAATGTCTTCTGACAGATAGTTACACAACTTGGGTCAGCATGAGGACTGGAAATGTATCTGCTGTGATAAGAAACGAGCGAGCTGAAGGGAAGTGGGCGCCGCGACCGAGCTGCTCAGCTGCATGTGGCGAAGCATGAGTGAAGACGTGACGCAGGAGGACTCGTTCTCTTTCAACAGATGGTAAAAAAAAAAATGTTGAGATGGAGTGCTGTCTCTGAAAGATTATTCCAATATCTGTACCGATTCATTTCACATGTTCTATAAAAGCAACAGGTTAAACTGAAAATGTGTTTTCAAGCTATAATAAGAGGAACACATTTGAAAAAAAAAAAGTCGTAATAGCTGATCAAAACTGAAAAAAAGGGGCGATAGCTGCAAGACCTCACACTGCACACGTGTGCAAACAATATAAACACACAATAAACGTCACTATAAAACAAAATGGTTTGTGCACGAACATTTATATGCACAAATGATGAAGCTGCACTGCTTTTCTGGGTGACAGTCAACTGTAAAACTACTAAATCTCAATGTGGCCCAGGACCAGGACCAGGACCAGGACCAGGACCAGGACCAGGACCAGCAGAATATGAACCGGGAGTCCTGACGCTCCAGAACCAAGCGTTGTTATTCTCCACCTGCTTTGCTCATGTGCAGCCACAGCGTTTTCACCATCTACGCAGAAACGAAGCCCGAGCATCTTTCAGACAGGTGTGTTTTCCATAATTTGAATGTAAAGTTTAAGAGCAACTGTTACGATTTCAATAAACTCCTTTTGACTGAAATAGGAAGCCTTATTGGATGATTTCCAGTCTTCTCCTCCTAAAATGGTCCAAATAGTCCTTCAGCATCGTTACTCCACATATTTTTTTAAAAACTGTTTGCATGAGGGTATTACGGGGCTTTCTCCCTAGAAACTGATAAAACTTCAGCTGATTTTAAGAAGTGACTCATTTATTAAACTAACTCACACTGTGGTGACAGAAGCTCATGCGATGTGTCACAGGAACACTGTGATATTATGTAATCTCTGTTCTCTCTGAAATTAACCATCACAGGATTCCCTGTATCAAATATCATGAACAAAAATAAATTTAATCGTGTGTTTTTTCTTCTTCCCCCACAGGATAATTGGTTGTTTTTCACACTTAGATAGCTGTTTGTCTGTGGGTGGTTAGTGATGCCGACAAACTAGTCCCTGGAAATGAGCACTTGCTTCCAGCGGTGATGTGACTGTTTGTTGTGTGATGTGGTGGGATGATGATTGCAGGTTCGGCGCGCCGGACGACTGCAGGGACGCTTGAATCATGCATCTGGAGGTTCAGTCACCTCTCGTGCACCAACGCCACACGCGGGGACACGGATCGCTCATCCGTGCAAGAAAAGCACAAGGAAAGGCTGGACCTATTCTAGCGTTCAACTCACTGTGTTTTCAGAAGGCACTTCAAGCACTTCTTTAAAACCTAACCAGTCATCTAGTCAGTCAGTTCAATCCAGATATAACTATGATTTAGTGTAGTAGCAATAGCATTTAAAGTATGCTGAAATGTAAAGTTATACTTATCTTCTGATTCATATTATTGTTCTTAGAAAGCACAAATTGCATAGAAAGCTGAAGCAGTGCTACAGTACCGCCCACTACTGTCAGAATCAAGTTAACTAATAAGTAAAAAAGGCTAAATTTAGGTAGATTTTACCAACAAGAAGATGGAAGTTCCTTAAAATGTCTGTAATTTAATACAAGAATTAAAAATTCTGAAAGAAAAGTTCCTCATAATGTATTTCCAGGTTCCAGTATTATATTGGATTCATATTAAATTGGGTAAAATGATTAATTTGAATATGGAAAAAGAAAGAAAAAGATTAAGGGGTATAAAGACAAAGCATAGAAGAAAAATATTGCACTTTTTTTGGGGTAATTATACTGCGAAAAGACATCAAAACACAATATGTATGCATTTTGCGTTAGAAAATCCTGAACGTTTCAACAGAGTTTTGTTGGTGCTGAGGCAACATGCTGGATGCTGCTGCAGACAGAAACACGCTGCAGGTCAGGGAACAGCTGTCATCCGTGACCCCGGTGGGCCCGTCTGCTGCAGCAGAGGTCACGGGTAATCTGCCCGAGTGACCGTCTGCGCTGCGATCGGCGCGTCCTGCTGAATTCATAATGCCGTCTAATCTGAAGCGAGCGCTCTGCTGACTCACAGCAGTCTGGAGGAGTGACAAAGAGAAAGAGGAGGAAGAAGAAAAGACCACCTGCTGCATCACTCTTCACACAAAGGAGTGAGTCACAGACTCATGTGACTGCCAGGAAGACCCTCTCAACTGGACTCTGTCAGGCTACATGTGAGGGAAAAGTGCGCCCTCTAGAGGCAAAACTGTGAAAAGGCGCATGCATCTGCCTTTATTATCCAGAGAAAACAATAGCGAAAGAAATACACAAGATAGAGTGACACAGTTAGACTAAATAAACTCACATATTAAGGACAGACCTTATCTGAGGCTATAAAAGGTGCTAACAACAAAAAGTGAAAGCGCGTTGCTGCAACTTTCAGTATTAGGAGACAGGTCACATTGCTCCTCCGCTGACCTGTCCCCTCATACTGAAAGTCACAGCAACTTCCCAGGTCATCAGGGGGGATTTCAGAGAGGCAGACAGGAAATGTGCTGAGTAAATAGGATTAAAGGTCAGCAGCAGGGAGCAGTGCATTAAGAGGAGAGCACGGCAGTGGGGTGTTCTGCAGAACAATGGGACAGGAGGATGAGGGGCCGAAATGAAGAAAAGAATTCAATTAAATCTGATATCAAAGGGCTTGATCCAATTTTTTTGACATGTTTCTTGGTATTTCTCACCAACAGAAATGTTCTTTGTTTGCACCTGAAATCAAGACTCAAAATATGATGAGGAATAAAACCAACAGCAATAAGCAGATATATTGATCATACCTTCCTTTAATTGATGCAGACAGCACGGAACAGAACCTCGTTTCACCTTCCAAGAGAACTTTGAAGCGTGCATGGCACGCCACCTGCTGGACATACAATATAATCCATCCGTCTCAGGCACAGGAGAATCCAGGATGGATTTCTGCTGTGACAGGACGGACCTGCCCCTGGCCCGCCGGCTTCCCTCGGGAGGTAACCACAGCCCTCCTGCAATCATCCATCATCTTCCATCATCCAGTCAGCTCTGTGAAACTCCTGTGTATATTATTTGTGTTTCTCACTTTTTTCTATTATATTATACATATGTATCTGTCTTAACTGTATATTTAAAATATATTTAATTTAGATCTGTTAGTTTATATCTGTTTTTTTAATTGTATCTGTCTTAAATCTATATTTAAATTATGTTTAATTATGTCGGTTAGCTTACTTCTGTTATTTAATTATATCTTTCCTATTTATCTTTGAATTAAATTAAAAATTTCTATGCATAGTTGGGCTTTGTAAATTTCACATTTCACATTTCTATTCCCTTTATCTTTCTTTTCTCTGTGCTGCTGGAACACTGCATTTCCGCCCTGTAGGACAAATAAAGGACTTTCAATCAATTCAGATCAATCTAAATTATTCAATTGTCTCTGTGTGATAACATGAGACAAGGCACAAATTAAATTTGATTTGTAACTGTAGATGGCATTTCTACATTTGCAAAAGAATAATGAAACACAATAGATGTATGACAATTCTGTACTTCCATTTAAAAGCTGCCTTTGAGTGATCAGGACTCTGTGGCTTCACGACTCACTTTGCACCAATATGGTTCCTTCTTTCTGTATGAAGATGCCCTTTAGAACTTCCCCGAGGAGTTTGCAACAATGTATCGTTTTAAATGACGTCATCATCTAATTTGACCTAGATATGCAAATGAGCCTCTATACAAATTATTAGATGACGTCATTTAGAACGTTCCTACGTGAGGAGTTGGCAACAATGTGTCAGTTTTAAAGGTCTTTTGTTTTTTGCAAAACACAATAAAGTGCATCATATTTAACTTAATCATTAAGCATTTAATGTAAATATTTATTTCACAATATTTGCTTTCATTTAAATCATTTTGACACTGTAATATGTACAACACAACTCAGCATTCAGTTCAGTTCAGCACCAATGAGGTTCCTTCTTTGTTTGCACAAGCTTCATGTCAGCTCAGGTGGACTTTGCAGGAGGAAAAATCATGCTGAAAGCAGGGAATGACAGTTCCTTAGCAGCAGCGCACCAGACTTTACCGGTATTTTTTTCCAGCGTGAGAAATACAATGTGTGGCGTGAGTGCATGCGTGACTGTCACGCTCAATGCGTGAGACTTGAGGCATGGGGCCGACTTGACTGTATGGCGATGCAAGCCGGGTAGTAGTGGGGCCCCATTAGGTAGGTTCCCGACGTTTCATTGTAATAACTGGTGAGTACTCGGAAAAGGGCCCCATGCGGGGGATTTTCGACACGCTCTCCTTGTGTAGCGCCTTTAATTTGTCATTGAAATTGTCTGATGCCAGCCGTCCCTCGGGGCCCCCTTCAGCTTGGGGCTGTGTTGCCTACCTCTGCTGGAAATGAATCTGTTTTGGTGATGGCATCATCTTTGCGGTAGTCGGCACAGAAACGAAGTGTTTGGTCAGATTTTGTCACCAAAAATGGGACGATGGCTGTGGATGAGTTGGCACATTTGACTTTGGGCTGCCTCAGGCAGGTAGAGGTGAGACTCCAGGTTTTCCAAATACAGGAGGACTGAACCTGTAGGCTCCCACAACCCGTCCTCCTCAGGACTATATGGCGGGGACACCACAGGGGAGGCACACAGCTCAGAACTCTGGGGGCGACATGCCAGGATCATCACCAGCAGCACGACGGTCTGACACTAGATGGCGCTATAAGGCTGATTAAAGAAGCAGGATGGACTTCACAAGTAAGGCAGGACTTGTAATGAACTGTGCAATATACAGAGGTCAATTATTTATCTGGTCGATCCATCTAGGACAAAAAGTTAACTTTATATATTCACCCCCAGCACGTTGTCTAAACTCCTGATGCAACTTTGCAAACAGTGAAACTCCAGAATAAAGCATCAAGAAGTTTGCAGGCATGCTTCCTGACTGCAGCAATGTGCTGTTTGCAGAGCGACTTCAGCCACTGTGAACGAGTGTTACATTCAATTATTTAATAATGGTCAATAATGGAATAAGATATTTCTGCTATTATTGGATTTTTTTGCCAATAACCCAATAAACCATTACACGAAGGACAGTATTGTGATAATATATAGACAGGACTACATTTCTTGCAGGTTTTGTGCTGTTTTCTTACCAAGAACAAACGTAGTGGATGGAGCAGTCATCACATTCTCTGGCTGTAAAAAGGCCTTTACTGTTTCATTACATTATTGGATTTATTACATTCAAAATCACTGAAATTATGACATTGCTGACAGATATTGCTTTATTGACCGTGATTCCATTATTGGTAGTTACACAGTTATGCGCTGACAGAGGACCCGCGGCTATGATCTCCACAGACGTTCGCTGCGACTCTCAATGTCCAGATCAACTGACACCAGAAAATTATATCTAACATATAGATAAGAGAATATTGCTTGAGATGCAGACATTAATAGCAATGTTTGCCTCTGTATTGATCTCTAAGAGAATGTGTGTGTGTGTGTGTGTGTGTGTGTGTGTGTGTGTGTGTGTGTGTGTGTGTGTGTGTGTGTGTGGTTTCATTACAGAACCATCCTACAGCGTCAACTCGCGGCCTGGCATGCTAACCACACTGTCTTCAGCCTTTCTTCCTCTCAGAGTTCTCTGACTTCTCCCAAAACCCAAAGACCTGCTTGTTGGGTGAAGTGGAAACTCTGACTGGAAATAGGTGTGTGTTTGTCCATGTGGCAGTGATTATCTGTTTCTCTCTCTGGGAGACGTGTAATGGACCCGGGAGGGGAAAGCCTGACCTTCAGTGTCAGCGTCAGACCCCAACCTGGATAAGGTGAATGAGTTACGCTGCAGATAGCGCGGCGAGTTTGTTTTTGCATGTGGTGGGCGTCACTTCTCATGACAGACTGATCCAGGTTGAAGGTTTGATCCCTGTTTGGCCTCCGCAGGGAGGAGGCCATGGCAGCACCGGGATGGAAGTATAAGTGGATTTGAACCACTTGGGTTTGTGGAGGTAACGTCATTCGTTCATCTTGCGGTCCGTGGTTGACTGGACTGAATAGATCATTTTTTATATCCTGCCATGTTTGTACAGCAGCCCACTATTAATAAACTACTAGATCCAAACAGCAAGTCTTAATGTTTGACTTCTGGAGCCATGATAGGTTCAATTACCAGCGTTGAGACAACAGTGTTGATTCGGCGTTTATTTGCTGACAGCTTGCAGCTTCAGTGTTGGACGCAGACAGATCCTGCGAGCCGACCCCCTCGGTTTGCCGATCTCGGCGTCGCTGCACCCCTCACCCTGTGGGATGCTGTGAACTGAACTCCAGCCCAAACACAAACCACCACGGAGAGATGTAGATCGTAGCGCGACGGGGAGAGCAGTGATCCAGTTTCAGAAATAAACAACGTAAACTCCAGACATGAGGAGCTGGATGCCGGTTTATGTTGCTTGGAGAGGAAGGAAAAACAAATGTTTGGAGCGATACTGCTGCTCGGTAAGCTGCGTCACAAGTTTAATGGGAATAAAGAAGATGGGCGTACAGAAATGAAATTCTTCACCAAGCAGATTTACTGTATAAATATTTTATGAGACAAGAAAAAACTCCAGATATTTTGGCCCTTTTACAGCAGCAGGTACAGCAGAGCCTGGAGGCCGACGGAGCTCCGCTCAACAGGCTTTCTTTATTTTTCTGTCAGTACATATCAGGCCGTGTGAATAGATCAGTACATAAAGATGCACTGTGGGAATCTCCATGTCCATAAATATTCTTTGATTACAAGTCTGTTTAAATGACTCATTTCATAACGAGGCGCTTTTATCAGCAACCGTGAAATCCAAGACTTATGATGCGTTAATGAAAAGTTGTTTTGAAAGTATAAGCACGATATACTGAACATGAATAAAGTCACCATTGAAGCTCAGACAGCCTGAAGGATGGAAGAATTTATTTACAAGTTTGGAATGGAGAGAAAGGTGAAGCTGTGGGAGGAAAGCAGGAGAATCCCACGCAGGCATAGGGAGAAGGTGCAAACTCCACATAGGACTGATATAACATTTTCAACAGGTATGCTCTGCAAGACAGGAAAAAAAACTTAAAGTCCATACCTACATAAATTCATGCACATGTTTCAACAGGGGTCAAAGTAAGAATTCCATTTCATGGAGTTAAATTAACTGTGTGATCATACATCGTCTGACAGCCTCTCAGTCCAGTCACACGTCATCCTACTGCTGCTATCAGTGTGTGTTCCATCCTCAAAATATACATTATGGAAGCCATGATTGAATCATTTGTCTGTAATTTTTATGTGTTAGGCCTAAGAGAAGTGAGGAAGTGCAGCCTGACTCTGAGGAGTATTCTGCGCCAAACGTACATGAAGAATTGGTGGCAAATGGGCCTGATGTGCTGCCGACAGACGGATCACCTTTGGCTCTGAGCCAGTAGCTGCTCTGCTCCCGTTTGGTTGCGATCGCACAGAAATAGTTGAACAACTTCCTGTGGAAACGGCTCAAGGACCATCGCTCCCCCTTTCTTTAGCGCTTCAGTTTCAAGGATACCTGAATGTCTGTTCTATTCGTTTACTTTCATCCTGGATGAAACAGGACCAAAAAAAAAAAAAAGATATTTTCCATAACTGGACTCTATGGATCAAATAAAACATGAAAAATCGCAACACTGGTGGAAATCAAATCCAGAGGAAAGCGGCTGGCAGCGACATGCCACCGCTCTGATGAGTTTCTGTTGGTTTATCGGAGAGGTCGAAGGCTGTGGCGTTCACATGGCGAGCAGGGACCGGTCGCCTTCGGCTGCTGTTCAGTGTCAGCCAACTTGGACCGAGGCGAAGCTTCTCCCGTTCGGACCACACAGCGTCCGTTCCGGCGCAGCGGCTTTCCGTCAGAGTCCTGTGGGAAAACATCGCTGGCGAGGCACCGCGTGACCTCCGGCGACACCGGCCAGCGCGCGGGGAGCTAGACGAAAAGACGACAGAAGACCGCAAAAAAATATAAAAAGAGTCATAAGCACCTTCAAATTATTACTGACACCAATGTGGAAATCCCCACAAAACAAATTTCTTTCTGTTTTCATCAGCAGCTGAAATATTTACGGCACCTTGAAAGACGTTTTAAAAGTCCGTCCATAAATAAAGGAGGCCTGTTCATCAGCTGGTATGACCGCTAAGCCACAACATTCTTCAGAGGTTTGTGAAAAAAGGGCAACCTCTGTTGTGTAACAAAGTGCTGAGCAGAGTTTTCTGCACTTTCATGAACAGCCGGCGACCGAACTCCCACAATGCTTCATATCCTCCAGCGAAGACCCTCCACAGGCCGGATCGATGGACAGGAAACATAAATGTTTCAATAGATAAGGCAGACGGAAATGTTTTTGATAACCTGAAAACGGCTTCTGCAAGCAAATGTCTTCATGTAAAAATAAATCCATGAAAGAAAGCAGCGACTCCCTGAATCATATTGAGGTTTTGCAGATCTTGATTAGTGCTAATATTTGGCCAGTCTGATCCAAGAAAACAAACCGGCGAGAGCGCAGTTGAAACATTAAATATCCTTTCAGCAAACATCTGTGGCGTTCTCATGAAAGCAGATTAGACTCTGGGATATAATGTGTGTGCTGCAGCGGAACTGAATTCAGACGAAAACTTGAAACTCTGATCACCAGTTTCCACTGATTCGCCGTCATTCTCTTCTTTCTTCCCCTCCGAGCAGAAGTCAGAGTGATTCTTCTCACTAGAAGCTCCTGATTGTGGCGCTGGCGCTTTGACGGTGTGTTACAGCGACACGCGGAGGAGCGGCGGCCGGCCGGACCGGATCAAAGCTCGGCCTGTATCGAGAAAGACGGCGTGAAATCGAAACTACACAATGTGGCGTCACGACCACCCGGAATGTTCCTCCTGGTGTGAAAAAAAAAAGAATCAGCCCTTTCTGGATGATGAAGAGACAAACAAGAGGAAAATCATGTGCATCTGTGTGTGTGTGTGTGTGTGTGTGTGTGTGTGTGTGTGTGTGTGGTCATTCATTGTGTAAATCCACTGAGGCCACAAGTCTGAAGAGTAATTTCTTTTTCCATTCAGCTGCCACTCAGGACTCATTTGCACCGCCTCTTTGATCATTTTCCATGAATCAATCCATACATGAAGCTGCATGGATTCCCGGAATGACACTAGTAAATGGGGGGGGGGGGGGGGGGGGGGGGGGGGGGGGGGGGGGGGGTGACTTGCCCAAGGGCACGTTGCTCAGGCCGTCATCCCGGCGTTGGAGCTACCACGTGTCCAGACCACCTGAGCCGCAGTCAGCCAGTGCGATCGGCCGCCGGGCGTCACATCCTGTACCGCCTGTCACGTTACGGGGAACTTCCTCCGCCGCCGCCGCCGCCGCCGGAGGACACTGCCGTGATGAGCAGGCCGCTTTATGAATGGACGCCTGTTATCCGGCAGATGAAAGCTCGTAATCCGCACGTACGCTAAGACCTGCTCGGCCTTCCCTCGCCACGCCAGGGTGTTTTTTTTTACCATTTTTTTTTCGTCCTCTCTCCAAAGTCCAAACGGATGCGTTCACTCCAGCAGGGATAAGCGGGCGGCAGTGGCGGGGGCTTCCCTGATGATGCTGGGGGAGGATTACCGGCCCGCTCTGCCACCTCTCTGCTAGATTATGACCTTCGGATTATGTCTGTATTTACGCCGGAACAGGGAGGGGGGGGAGGAAAAAAAAAAAAACGAAGACCGCCTTGACTTTGAAACCTTTGTATCACAGCTGTGACTTAATAAAATCTGATTTCGAGTTGTGAGTTTTTCTCCCCACAGCTGTGGCTGATTTATTTTTCTTTTCTTTCTGACATTTTTTTACCTTATGCTTTCTGTCTTTCTGTTTTTCTGTTGTCAGTTTGTTGGAAAACCTGATATTCAGTTGGTCCAAATTGGCCTCATATTGCTGCATTTGCATATCCTGCTGGCAGATGAACTGAAGGGACGGAGCATTTTCGGCATTTCTTCCTCTAAACTTGAATATGATGGAAAACACTCGCGTGCGGCTTCGGACCCATCCCTTTGTATGTTGTTCAGAGTCGTATGGATGCGGCGAAAACTGCAGAATAAATCAGTTTGAACTCTGGAAAGTGGCAGACAGATTGGAGCTTTAGTGGGTTAAACGCAGGAAAGTGACACAAGCGAATGTGTGTGTGTGTGTGTGTATGTGTGTGTGTGTGTGTAATCTGTGCGTGCCATCAGAGGAGCGGTGATTAACGCTCATCTCCACTTCCTGGTGGATTAGTCGGCCAGCATCGTGTGCGTCGTCACGGCAGCAGCGTCGCGGGGACAGTTGCCGCCGCTCCGTCCCTCGCAAGCCGACGGCCCCGCACCGGCACCGGGCCGTCGGCCGGGAGTCTGACAATCTGTGGAATTGCGATTTCACGACTGCGAGATAACAGGGAAGATATTGTCGGCCTTGTGGGCAAAACGGGAGATCTGACAGGTGATAAAGCGTTTTTCTGTCAGCGCCGGGGTTCACGCAAACATTCCCCGGCAGAAAAAAAAGTGCTTTGAGTGTTTTTGCCCAGAGGTCTGTTCAGTGTCGCGTGTGGCAGCGCTTCATCCAACACGGAGTCGGCTCCCGGCAGCGGAATGGACTGACGGAGGGACGGAGACGTAAAGCCTTGTTAGCGGTGGTAAAACCAGTCAAATCCGAACGTTTGTGAGTAAACCATGAAAGGAGCGGTTACATCAGAGGGCGACCTGACGGCAGGACAAACGCATTCGAACCGTTTCATGACAGATGAAACTGAGACACACACTACTTTCTTTTGTATACGTCTTCAATAGCATCTGTTATTCGGAGATGATCAATCGATGAAGTTTAATGAGGAAGCCTTCTGTGTGAACAAGAGGCGTCCCTGTGCGATCCGCAGCCTACAGGAGGGTTTGTACCGCTGGCCTAATGTAAATGTGCTGCTGGTCGCAGCCTGCGGCCTGCATTCGCTCATAAAACACATTTATTGCAGTTTTCATTACGCAACCCTCGCTCCATTAACGCAATCTAAACCCCACCGCAATCTCCACAACCATATCATGCGGTGCGACGATGAAGTCCAGCTATTAGCATCGCTTTAACCCGTTCCGCTGATGGTTTTCAGAGCCCCTCTGATGTCCGCTATGAATAAAGTTTTACTGCCGATGTTATGAAATGGTGAGTCGACACCTGCGGTGAAGCCAGGGTGTTCATCACGAGGCTCGCTAACGACGGCTAACAGACTCTCATTGTAGCGGCTCAAGCTTCCATTCCTGTGCGAGCACAGAGCAGTTTGCATGTTAAAACTGCGAAAATGAGGGGTTTCATTTAATTCGTGTTTGAAAATTTGCGACTGAAAGTGCTTTTAGTTGATTTTTCGTGTACATCCGGGGTGTGAAATACATTTTAGATCAAGGGCTGAAGGGAATATCAGTGACTGCTTTGGTATTTTTCACTAAAACTGGATGGCATTCTGTCCTTCCTTTTGTATTTTCTCGTGTAAAATTGTATATCCATCACAATGAAGAAACAAGGAGGCGTGTGCACTGATTGCGTGCTCCTCATGCTTGAATGAATGAATGAAGCACAGACTGTACTTCTTGGTGGACAGTTTGAATTTCAGCCTTCAGGCTTCAACACGGCTCGTGATCCAGTGATCTGAGGGGAGGGAAGGCTCGGAGGCCGAGGTCACCTCTGCAAAATGGATGTCAAAATGATTGAAAAAAATGAGTCACAGAATATATCGGCTAAGATTTATTCAGTTTCATATGAATGTCTCCACCTGATTTTAGAGCTGGTTATTCAGATGTGATCAATCAGGTAATATCACTGGTTGTACCTCAGATCCACTCCGCCGGCGGACATATTGGATCCATTTTTAGCTCAGCACAGTGCTCTGCTCTATATGAGAGGATGAAAGACGTTCACTATTAAAACCCCGGTTACATAAGAGGGACTGGACTGGCTGGAGGCTCCGAGAAATAAAAATCTGAGGACCCTTTTATTGCCGGGACGCCGTGGAACAATCGGACACTTGGCATCAGCCGATCGGGAACAAACTCACACTGGCACGACGATTTCAGGGTTTCACTGAATCCCCCCGGACAGGCTGTCAAGTGGTTTGCGTGCAATTTGACACTCAACGTCACAAGATTTTAAAAAATTTTTTTTTAATTGTGACAAAATGCTTTGCTATTTATACTGCAAGTGTTGAATCGAGGGGATTGTTCGCAGCTCCGTGTTGAGTGTCAGAGCGCAGTTTTTGCACAATGGCGGAGCTATTCTCCTGATTAACGGAAGAATTTTTCGTCCGACTCGGCTCGTTCCATGCGGACCCACTAATGATGCCTGCACGCATTCGTTCCCAGAGATGATGCCATATCTCAGAGACACATGTTCTCCCAGCGGCCTGGGACGAAATCCCATCTGTGACTCTCTCTCTCTTTTTCCTTCCCATCATTCAAAGAAAGAAGGAACTCAGGGGAAACACATTTTTAACTCTTATGTCAAAACCTGTAAATGTCTACTTAAATGTAACGTTTATAAAAAAAAAAAAGTCAAACGTCTCCATGTCAAATGCCGCCTCGTTCACATGACAACATTTCAAGCGAAAACACGTTGTTTTTGTGTTTTCGTTTCAGGAAGGTTCCGAGTTTACATGAAAATAGTGGCATGTTGTGTCAAATAGCACGTTTGGCCACTAGTGGCTGCTGTTGGACAGATGGTGAAGTTGGACATAAAGCTAGCCGGTCCCAGGAGAGTCGGTATTGGGAACCATTTCTTTTACTGTCAGAAAAACAGCCGTGGTGAACACAGTAGCATCTTGACAGAAAGGTTTTGTTTTCAAACGTTTAAATGGTGACAGAGTTCAGACCGTTTTTTCAAGTGAGACCAGGAAACTTTCAGTGAGTTTTTGGACTCTGCAGCTTTTTGAAAAATGCTCCGTCTCCGTGTAAACGGGGGAAAGCACAACTTTTTCGGAACGCTGCTACTGTGCATGCACACCAATAGTTCCTCTGCACATGCTCAGTAGATGGACAGTCAGAACCATGCCCCGGAGTGTCATGACTTCCAGTTCATATTGTTCCGGGAATTGATATTTTTTGAATTGACAATCGCCATTATTAACAATCCAACTTGGTCGTCTCTCCATACAAACGTCCGAGTCTTCCCCTGTAATGTTTTCAGTGTATTGTTCTCTCATGTGTGTGTTGGTTCACTGCAAAACACACAACAGCACTGACTAAAACTACATCGTTTTCAGTATTTTTGCCATTGCCATGTAATGTTTCGAAACTTTTCTGAAACAAATCACCAAATTAATAAGGAGTTTCTTTTTGGTGCCTTCTAAAATAGTGTAATACTTAGTTTTCTCTTTTCCTATTTAACAAACATGCATCCATGCAGCATCTCTGGCACATCTTCACACACGCACACACACACACATCAGCGGCTGCACTCTGCTGGCATCAGCATCGTGCGCTACGAGACGGCGGATCGACTCCACGGCGGCAGGCGACATGGGAAAGAATTTGGGAGCTATTCCCAGCCACGATTCTCATTTTCCCATATGTCAAAGTTTTGATTCACTCGCAGCCGGCGGGAGTGAACCGCAGAGTTCTGCATCCAACCGGAATCCACGGACGGAATCCGGAGGTGACTGATTGGATTCAACAAATCTTTCTGGATGATGAAACGTTGGAAACATGACTCGGCTGAGAGAAGCTCGTTCTGCGTTTTTGAGTAAAACTTTGCGGCGGATTCCACATGGTTTAGTCAACAGCGGGGAGCCTAATTTTAGCCTTGGGTCTCATAACTTTATTCCTAAAATGCAGTAATTCTCTCCTGGGAACCAGCAGTTTGTCATTTTCCCCTGCAAAGCTGCTTCCGTGCAGCTACCGTCTGCACAGTCTCCACGGCGGCGAGACTGAAGCCGTCTCAGGATAGGCTGCCGCTTTAAAGACCCTTGTTTTATTGAAGACGTTGATGCAAAGACGGTCGGACCGCCGCG
Organism: Salarias fasciatus; assembly: GCF_902148845.1. Classification (NCBI taxonomy): domain Eukaryota; kingdom Metazoa; phylum Chordata; class Actinopteri; order Blenniiformes; family Blenniidae; genus Salarias; species Salarias fasciatus. The sequence goes on along the minus strand of NC_043761.1, from coordinate 14,952,186 downwards.
AAGCAACTGTGATGTAAAGGATGTTACACAAGATCAGAGTTTTCCTCGCAACCGCTGCTCGGTGTCGGGTTTCTCTTAGAATTACTTGATCCTTTGAGTTTGAATGACTTTTTCAGGCATGGACAGCCACCAAAGAAGAAGAAGCAAAGAAGCTTTAATCTAAAACAGTCACTATTTCACCGAGCTCCTGTTTACCAGAACAATAACACTGTTATTTTTGGCCTTTTGGATTTCTTGGTGTTTTTCATGTGGAATAAATCTGAGTTTAATCGAAGTTGTCTGAGCCAAACCTAACAAAAGTTGTGTTTTCAGCGGCTCTGAGCACCACCGTCATGTAAACAGACACCCAAGATGCAGCGAAGGTTTTCTGTTTTCCCTTGGAATCGGTTCCAAGCTGTGATCGACAATAAAATTAGTCCGCATTCACAGCATAAACGTCCTTGTTTCAATGTTTTAAAGTTTTGTTCTACCTGTCTTTTTAATGTTTCTCCCTGAAAACATCCTGAGAGCTTTTTTGTTACACTTCCAGCTTTTAAAGAAGTAAGTAGTAACTGTAATCACTGACTGATGGAATGATTTCCCTCTTATTAAGACTATAACACAAAGGAAATCAGCTAGTGGAAAGAGAGTGCAGAAACATCCATCCATCTTCTAGATTCCTGTGAAAAAAAAAAGGTGAGAAAGAAATCCTTGACCTCTGTCTTGGCGTCGAAGTGAAATGAGATCCTATTATTGCGCAGCCTGCAGAGGCTCCGGAGCAGCGGCCAAACACACTCCTTTCATCAGGAAGCATCGCCGCATGAGGAATCCAGAGAAACAACGAAAAACTCCAGAGACTCAAAACGCGGAAATCCCAAATACTTTCTCACACAGCCGACTCTGAAAGACGAACACAGTGAAAGATGAAAGAGTGGAAGTCGTAATGACTTCTTTCTTTTCTCTCTTTCTCTCTCCACGCATCATTTCCAGATCAGGCCCGGTTTTGACATGGCGTCCGCCGGCCGCTCCAACACTTCACTCGCTCTCCTCCGTCATCGTGTCGGAGTTCCTACAGTCGGACAGCGTTACAACTTTTTTTGGTCCATTTGATGATTTAACGACATTAATTTTAACAAAATCGGGTCAATTTATAACAAGAAAGTCATTGGTTCAAGTCCATGGCGAACTTTCTGTGGGGAATCTGAGAGTTAGACCTTCTCAAGAGCAGCTTCACCTCAGTTTGAGAATCCAGGACTGGACTTTGTGCAGTGAAGGCATCTCTAATTCCTGAGCTGCTGACGGAGGAGACGGGACTCTGCTGTCCTCAATCCTTTCCTCCGCCTCGTCATGCAGGACAGGACCTCACTAATAATTCATGGTGTGTGTCTGTCCTGCTTGACGGATGTGAAAAAAAAAAAAAAAAAAATGCTGCCGACATGTCTGGGTCGAGAGCAGATGGGAGGAGAGCCCCGTCTGAACGCGGCGGCGGGAGCGACGGATGGATGGAGTGGAGGAGCGAGGAAGAGGAGAGCGAGTGTGCAGCGCAGAGAGACTTGTCAAAACTTGGCCTCTTTGCTGCTTCACGGATTGCTTTTAGCAGAGCGCTGGCTCCGGCACAGCTCGGGCTCCCAGCCAGCGTGCCCGAGTGCGTGTGCACGTTTCACATCAAATGCATAAAATAATTTAGCAAACCGATCAGATGTGTGATTGCTTTTAACAGCAAAGAAAACAGATTCAGCAAATTTTCCATGAAGACAACTCAATTATTTCCAAGTCCACGTCCATTTCCAAGGACGACACTTCCAACGATTCCCAAAAGTTTAAGATTTATTGCAGGGAAGCAACAGAGAAATAATCTGCCAAACACGAACCATCCCACCATTTTCTATATAATTTATCACCAGAAGATTACAGGTTAATGAATTTGTAATCATTTTCTTTCATCAACTGAAACAATACAGACATTTTAGTTTCTTAAGGTTATTATGGCTCCGTTCAACCAGTTTGGACAGAATGTGACCCCTGATCACTAACGGATCTGCAGATCCCAGTGATCGAGTCCTCTGGTGGACGGTCCAGTCCTCCTGTCTACCCTCTGTACATCCCGGAGCCTGACCACTGAGTCGCCGCACAGCGATAGAGATGTCGGTTTTAATCCGATTAACAATTTAATCCCAGTGCAACGGAATGAAATGTAGTGTTTGATGCACGTGGCCCACTGAAACGGTTTCCTCATCTCCACACACACACACACACACACACACACACACACACACACACACACACACACGCGCGCGCGCACACACACAGAGCGTAGTTTCTGTAGGGCATGTTACTATACATTACATTTAAAAGGAAAAGGCTCATGTTACTGTCAGGGAATCACATGACTCTTTCTACAGGCCAGACAGACTGTCTGTGTGTGTGTGTGTGTGTGTGTGTGTGTGTGTGTGTGTGTGTGTGGTGTGTGTGTGTGTGTGTGTGGTGTGTGTGTGGTGTGTGTGTGTATGTAATCTTTCTCACAATGTGAGTCACTTTTGTCCATTTATGGTGTGGTATTTAATATTTAACGTGCCGTTAAGTGTAAATCCATTCCAGGAATCAATAAAAATACCTCCTCATCTCATGAAATTGTAGATATTGGTTCTGATGCGATGCGAAGATGTGATCTTTGAAACATCTGCTTGGACAGCGAGAGAGATAATGGAGGGAAGTCATGAGGGAAATGATGATGGGAGAATGATGTGAGGATTAAAAAAAAAAAAAAAAACCTCCCTTTCTGTTCCCGGCCTCTCAGTCTGAGATGCTAATTCAGTAATTGATCCTGGGAAGCAGTGTGTGTGTGTGTGTGTGTGTGTGTGTGTGTGAGAGAGTGTGTGTCTGGGGTTACAGCACTTCTTGTTCTGGATCAGGGACATGGAAGAGGAGGAACGCTCTCCCCCTGGGAACAGAGAAAGAGGGGAGGCGGAAATTACAGAAAGAGGAGAGAGAACTGAATACAGAAGTAGAGACGAGAGGAAAGGAAGACAAGTCTGAAAAAAAAAACCTTGATAATGGTCTGGAAAGAGGTGGAGTATAGTCTAAAATCTTCTCCCAAAATTATGTCATATACTGCCAAAAGAGCAGCCAAAGCACTAAAAGCTAAAGCTCTAAGTACTAAATGAAGTCAATGAGCTGGAGATAAGCTGTAAGAAAGAGAAGCTGATGTTTATTTAAGGCTGCAGAGGAATTACAGATAGTGTCAGCAACGCTATTTAAACTGGAAATCTTTCATGACCGACTTATTTGAGGATTACCGAGGAAGGCCGTCCGCAGAGCCAGACGGTAGCTTTCCTCCGGTTGACTCCATGCTGGTCTTCACAAGTCCTGATATATTATTAAAGGATAAAATATTTGGTAAGCATCCGACGTGTTGAATTCTGCATCCGACGTGTTGATTTCTGCTCCAGCTGGCAGCCCGCCACATCTCTGGTGTTACACCATGAAAAACAAGCGAGAGAACAAACAAACCTGCCCGGCCGCCTATAAATCTCCCGCCGATAGCGCCCTGTGAGAGGTGTTGAAAAGCCGAGACCACACCGGCATGTAAACAGACCTCGGAGACTCCTCCGTGGACCGGGACACGCCGGGCAGCAGAGGTGGAATTCCCAGAGGAAGATAGTTTGAGGAATTCTTTCTTTTAATGTTCAAAGCTCGGTTAATCCTCAATAAAAACAGGTCTGAGGTGTGACCGGCTGCTGGAACGAGCCGGCCCGCCGAGGCAGTCTGGAGAAACAAGTGGAGCGAGGTTCGCTCCTTCTCTCTCACACGGGTGAAAATACGGGGAATCCACCAGAAAGTGGAGAGAAATATTTATATATTATGTAGATTTTGATTAAAAGAGTATTTATTATTTTGTTTTAGCTCATCTTTTCTTCATCTTTTCAGATGCAGTTTTCTTCTTATTCTGTCCGCTTTTGCTATTACAGATTATTAAAAAAAATCTGTAATTATTTATTGCATATAATCCCAGCTGTATATGCTGAAGTTGATGATGAGCTGTTCCCAGTTTTTTCCTTGAGTTGCTTTCAACACATCTCTTCCAACAATATTGCAAAACCTGGAAAATAAGCATGCACTTTATTTCTAATAAAAATAATGAAAGTCACCTTTTACACTTCAAAATTTTTTCGCCAACATAACTATAATCAGGTCCTCTTTTTCTGAAAAACACTGCATGTCATGGGTGACTGGCTGGGAATCAAACTAATATGTTTGATTTGAAAAAAAAAATATTTGGAGAAACTTCAGCCCACAGACATGGGAAAAAAGTTGATTGTTGTTGACTGTGGTGTGTAGTGTGTGAGTGTGTGAGTTCTTTTTTTGGTGTTGTTTCCAAGTGTTGTCGACTTCAGATCAGAGGAAATGGCAAAAAAGACCACTCTGTAACTTTAAATGTCTTTAACGCTGCTCATGTTTTATTTTGTTTCGTTTTTGTTTTCTTTTTAAAGATCCCGTTTGGATTATAATTCTACCCCGTCACAAGAGTTGACTTTTTATAGTTCCTGAGTTGCGGGGGTGGGGCCCGTCTCACATTCCTCCTGTTGTCTCCTGTTAAACTGAACTAATTTCACTGTTTCTCTTTTTCCATTTCCTGTGTATGAACAGGAGGCAAAGGCCAATCAGCAGGAAGACCAGAAAGACGATCAGGGCGATCCCAGCCGCCTTTAGCTTCCTGGCGTTGATGCTGGGGTCCTGAACCTGGACCAGGTACTGGATCACCCTCCTTCGGTGCATTTTGCCTCTGATGTTTTCCACTGTCTCACACGTGTAGAGGCCAGCGTCTGTTGCGGAGGGGATGGTGATAAGACCCTGACTGATCGGGGTGTGTCGAGGACCGGGGTTGAGGATGTTCTCTGAAAAGCGCCAGCTGGTTGGGAGGTTGGTGTCAGGACGACACGGCAGGAAGTGAGCGCTGTTGATCGTGAGGACGACAGCTTCTGGTAACTTTGTCGGCAAAGAAGGTGGACACATGCTGGGGTCTCCATCACGTAGGCTCTGGAACCAGGACGATGCTCCAGCAGCAGGTGCGCAGTTGCCTCGGATCTGGTCCCATCCGCAGTACGGGTCCCTGGCGAGGATGCAGTCGTCACATGACAGGTAGCGGCCGCAGTCCCGAGCGTCGATCTGGGCCAGGGCGTTCCTGGTGCCGCTGTACAGCTGACCTGTTTGGGAGAGTTCGATGAACTGAACAGGCAGCGGGTCTTCAAAGAGCTGCAGCTCCTCGATGACGCGCCCCTCCTCATCCTGCGGCTTCACTGCCTTCAGCAGCGAACCGGACTCTGTGCCGATGAGCATCATCTGGTGCCGCTGTCCGTCCGGAGCTGAGACTTGGTCAATGACAATTTTTGTGAACTTTGTGGACGACTGGACGAGGAGAGGTTTGCCGGTTATTGGTGTTACTACCCCCTCCATCAGAGAGTGGTTCCTCGCAAACATCAGATGTTGGTTAGAAAGATTCAATGATGTCCTCCGACCTGCGGCTCGCGCTTCGTCGTTAATGCACGAGCCAGGGCGAGGGGACGGCTCATCTCCTGTGAATCTCACCCAGCTTCCTGTTTCCGTCTCAGTCAGAAACCTCCCACTGAGCACTGTGCTGATATCCGACAGTCGGTAAGCACAGACGGCAGAATGGCTGACGGCTCCAGAGTGCTGTGGGTTGGACGTGAAGGTGGCATAGAAGATGCTTTCCTTCCAGTTACTCTGATTTTGGAGGAGAAAAACATCCTGCACCAGAGCTGATGAGCCAGCATCTCCGAATGGACAGTCAAGCCGGGCTTTTACAAATGAGGTCCACCTTTGCTGGAGAGTCCGCCTGCCTCCAAGATCACTCTTACACACTCGAGCGATCCTGGAGACAGGGAGGTTTCCACGCCAGTCTTCAACAGCATTTTCAGTCATGAACAGGAAGACTTGGTCGTCCTCTCCGTTGTCGCTGTATTTGCTGGCTTCCAGAAGGTTGATGGAAATCATGGTGGGCTCATTGAGCCACGAGCGTTTCATCTCAGTCCTGACAGGGATTGCTCCATGTTTCTGGAACACCACGTCTGTGCTCAGAAAGTTGGATGTGGTGGCGGAAAACAAGGTGCTTTTGTCCATCAGAGAGGCAAAGCGCTGGTTTGGGTCAAACGGGACTTTTCCTTTTCCACTCAGCTCTTTTCCTAACAGTGAGACTTTTCCATTTGCTATGGTCAAGTAGTCACACGAAGGGCTGAACGCGTTGGTCCCGCATGCTAGCATTCGACCTCCGTTCATGCTGTGTAGGACCTTGATGAAATTGTGACAGTCTTCACTCTTCTTGCCCTTCATTTGGCATTGGGCTTTGTCTGCCGGGCTGGCGGTCCACTGGACCTCGCCGGTCTTCTTGCTGATATCATCTGACCTGAGGGTGAGTATTTTCCCCCTGGCACCAACGACCAGCTGGCCAATGTCGTCTCTCAGCAGTAAAGAGCTCAAACCGCTAGCGTCGGATTCTTGAAACCGTTTAGATTTAACGTGGTTGAAAGGGACGGTCCTACGTGGGATGCTGTACACGGCAAACCCTTGACTTAGAAGGAGCAGGAGATAAAGAAATAGCCGAAGAAAATTCATCTTGCTTCTGAGAAAATCTAGTACTGTCAGCGCTATCGAGAGCTTATTTTCTTCACGAGAGTCTAAAGAGATGTGAATCCAATCATGGCTGCGTCTAGCAAAGAGTCTGGCTGTGCTGTGACATCACACATACCAAAGGAACATTGACCAGTCATGTGATGAGCTCATCGGAAGGAATTCGCTGTTGCCTAGCAACTGTTTCTCTCCCAGCTAGGCCTGTGTTTCAGCCCTGGAATTGTGCTCTGGAATGCTTGTGTAACAGGGAATATGTTTAATACATTCCACTTGCATGATTGGAATTATTCTTGTGTGGCTCAGTGGCGCCCTCTCCAGCGTGGGGGTGTGTAACATGTTGGTTGCATGTCGTCCGTTCTGGAGAGACGCTCACGAGGTAGGTCGCACAAAACCATGCTCGCTTCTAACATCCCATTTCTGCACATATTTTCAGTTTATTTCTTAACATTTGTATATTATTTTGAGTTGTACTGTCACATTGACATTTTGTTTAGGTTGCAAGCGTGAGTAATGTCGGTTTGACATGAGGGTTTGGACAGGTCACAGGTCACAGGTCAACAACAGCACGCTGAGCCAATATGGTGCAGCCACAGTAAACTACAGCAGCCTCCTGTTTCTCTTGACTCCTGGGTGAGGCGGAGAGGATGGAGGTGAGGTGGAGGGGTGTGGTCTGCAGCAGGAACCCCTCCAGCTGTCGCTGTGTCTTCAGTCTGCTGCTGACTTTCAGCTGTTCTTCATTGTCTGTGTCCTCTGTTCATTTAACAGAGGGGAAAAAAAAAGATACGTGGCTTCACCGGCAAATGGAGAGTGAAATAAATCCAACACACACACGCGACTCACAGCACTCTCCCGGGTTGCGAGGTGCAGTGTGTTTGTGGATGTAAATGAAAAGCACGAGGCCGAGCTGTCCGTACTGATGAGCAGGATGGAGATTAGACGACTCAATAATTCTGCTTTCAATTTGCCGACCCTGGAAGGTCACTTTCAGCTCTTTCCCGACATCTGTGCCAGAGAGACACAGAGTGTAAAACTGAAACTCAGACGCAATCACTCAGGTCAGAGTTGAAAAAGACCATTTTGTTTTCAGGTGTTCACACACACAGTTTTGACTGAGTACACAGTAAATAAATCTAGATCAGAGCAGCTTCACCCTGAAAGAACGCTGTAATTGTTTTAAACCACTTGTAGTCAAAGCTTGTAGTCGCTCATTTATGAATTTGTCTTTTTAAATGTTTGTTGTTTGGAAAAGCACACACGTCAGTGTGTCGTTCTTTTACATGGATGAACTCTCAACTCAGAGGGAAAATCTGTTCTTCATCACTTTGAGCTCAGTCGCCGACCCGGGCCGGAGTTTCAGTTTTAGTGGGAAAAGAGGGCGAAATGTCAGCAGAAAGCAGCAGCCGGTCAAATCATCAGCAGGCAAATCCCGCCGAGACGCTGGGAGCTGACAGCAGTGACGGCCTTAAGCAAAGAGGGGCTGCCGTAAAGCTGCAGGGGGGCCGGGTTCACACGAGGAGGCTGCTTTCACTGTGAATCAACCCCCCCTAAGAAAACCTTCACAGGAATCGGTGTAGAGTGTATTTAAGTTGCAGGATTGTGGACCGTGTGTGGCGCACAATGAAATGGTAGCCGGCTAGTTATAAGACAACGTCATTTCACTCTGACTGGCACAATAAAGGAATATTATCAATAATCCCAAAAGCCTCACTTAATTTCCCCTAAGGGGGATTAATGAAGTCGGTTTTGTTTCTAAGCTGCTGTTCACTCCTTCCACTCACTGATTTCACTCTGTCCTGTTCCGCTTTTCAGTTCAGATCATTTCCAGAATCTGCTCTGCAGTTTGTGTAAATCTGGTTGTGGTCTGCAGGAACCGCAGAGTCTTGTAGAAACTTTGGAGAGCTAAATGGGCCGTGAAAAAAATTACAAATAATATCAAATAATTACAAACAAACCTTTCTCACACTGCTTTTCTGCAGACTGATTCACGTTCCCAGAAAAGATGTTTCATAAGTTGCTATATTATCGTGAATTTAATGCCTTGTTGGAATTGAATGAAAATAAGGTTTCGTGGAGAGCAGTGAAAAAGCAAAGCTTCTATGTGGAGTTTGCATGTTTTCCCTGCATGTCTCCAGCTCGGATCCCTCCTTTGTCAAATGCTGGGGAAACAAATGAATGCATGGAAACGCATCTTAGTTTTTCAGTCATCTGGAGCAGATGTGATAGAACTCTGACACTATGGCCCCATTTACGCCACATTTGAGGTGAAAATGCATCGTCGTTGCAAAGAAGAGCCACGGCGATGGTGCACCTGCGCGGTGCCAGCGTTTTCAAGAGGTTGCATTGTTTCAAAACAGAACTCATCCTGCACTGACTTCTCCGGACCAAATCAGCACCTATCATTTGCCTCAAGCTCGTAGATTTATACCCTGAACCGGCGTGCAGTATGTCCTGACCTTCTGGATGTCGAAGAGCGAAACATGCAGCCACTTTGGCAGATTAACACGAGTCACATTCAAACAAATCAGTTCCGCTCCACCGAGGACAGATTATCTAAATCAAGGGATAAATTGGATTTTTAACCCACACATGACCCAGGATGGATTTTTTTTTTCCAGGGTTAACACGCAAAACCCATCAGCAAAAAACTTCCTGCTGTGCAAATCCCATCGCAGATTATTAAACTATAATCTAATTTCTTACCAGGAGGCAGACTGAACCTTCCTTCACCTCTCATTATCGTTCTTGTTGACCTGATCTCGTCCTCATTGTTGCTCTGTGGACCGGCAGCCACCCCGCTCGTCTGTAAAAGGAAACATGTTGCAGTTATTTGTGTTTTAATTCTCTGTGTCAGCCGGCTGGCATTGTGTGCTGGAGTGTACGGAGTGATGGATCACTGCGGCCCATTGACTCCGAGCGCCACTCCCTCGTCTTTATTCATTCAACGCCGCTGCTCTCGGGAGCGGCTCTACTTTTCCGGACTAAATTGTAGTCGTGTCTTTATTTTCGCAGCACTTAGTCGAGCCTTTGAAAGTTAAACAGAGCAAACAGTGAACCAGACAGACAAAGGGCAGGGAGGCCGGATTAGAAATGTGCTGCATCATGGAGCAGGTGAGATTAGACACGGGAGGGAAACGAAACTGCATCTTAGGTTGTTTGTTTTCCAGGAATCTTCCGGATCCCTGGGTCGTCGAGGGATTTCTGTGGAGAAAGATCAATTCATCGATTTAGGTCAAGTGGGATTAGCAGATTGCTCATCGCATGTCAGTGCTTTTGGAAACGGGATGGAGGTTTCCCTCCGGGACTCCTTCATTAACTGTCATGGGACTGTGGCAGGATGCAGATATTTCTGTGGGAGTTGGGCGGGATAGGAGTTACAATCCGATTCCCTCTCGATTTTTATGGGCAAATGTGGAAATTAACATTCAACTAAATGACAATTGGGTTTATTTTTGGATTTTGCACAAAAAAAGTTGCTTGTTTTTGTTCCAATTTCTAAAGCCTGTTACATCTGTCTGATATACTGTTTCATCCAACTCAGGGTTGTGGGGGATTTAGTGGATCACAGCTCGATACAGTCCGTTTATACGTGATGCACGATGCTCTGGGGTTGGTCGGCTCTCCTACATCATGGGGCACATTTAAGAAACTCCACCTGTGATCCAGATGATGGTGGAGAAAACATTATTGAAGAATCACTGTTAAATTCGAGTGTGTTGAGGTGTCGTCCTCGTCAGCTATTGTTCTTGTTTAGCCAATAAAAACATCTTTTACATCTTTATCACATTCTAACACCGTAGTTTAATGCACTTTAGGACAATGGGGTCACACAGTGTCTCCCAGTTAAAGACATACCTTGTTGACAAAAGTGACTCTTGTTTTCTGCTCCAGATATCTGTCGAACAGCTGTGAACACTGGAATATGTTACATCACAGTAGAATAACCTGACTGTGTTACTGTGCTTTGTTATTTTAGTCAGGAATCGCGTTTGGACAGCTATGGCATCATTAAAGGAAGATTTTCAGTGTCCACTGACTCTCTGACCAGAGCAGCCGTCGTGGATAAGTGGTTCCAGCTTTCCCGTTTCGACTCACAATCCGAAATAAAGACATTTTCGGATCGTTCAACAACAAATTATCATTTTATGGTGCAAATTTAGCTGGCGATTGGATTTTAAACACTAAATACTTCTTTTACCAGTTTTGAACTGGTTTCATGGATGTGTGGATTAGAA